>NC_066892.1:15111674-15411674 GCF_022985175.1 Labeo rohita | reverse complement strand
AATTAACAATACTTCGGGAAAAAATCAAGTATGTTCTCTAATTTTGATCTCCACTGTATATTGAGACCAAGTCTGTGCCTTTTAGCTGTAACTGTCTAACACTAGAGGGCAGTGTCTGATAGCAATAAAGAAGTGTCACTCCTCTCACTCCCTCAGCCCTCACACTGCTATACCCCATGTCTTCACAAACTAAACATGTCTCTGTTCACATCATAACATTTTAACCCAGGCTCGTAGATGGTCTCTGATTTGACCACGGCAGAGCTCCTCCAGAGGATACTGTGCTCAGCGAGTCAATAACGGGGCGATATTAAATATTTGGCTCGGCTGATCAAATTTTATTGAGCTATTTCAATTTGGCAGACACTACACAGGGCAAACACTCAGTCCGCAGAGGGAAGTAAGCAGATCGGTGCTGAGAATACAAGCACACAGGCCACATTTTCAGAGACCTCCTTGACTGAGAGTCAAATATCTTCCTGTAGAGCTGCACAGAAAGAGCACAGCTAGGAGAAATAAAATAAAATGTTTGGCAGAGAAACTCTATTATAAAAAATAATGTATGCAGTTTAGATTATTTGTAACTGAATACTGGCAGCATGCTGCAAAAAGTGATAACCTGAAACTGTAGATAGAATTAACCCAAATAAAGTAGGTTTAGTTGTATAAATTAATGTATTTAGGTTGATTCAGATATTAAATAATATTTTAACTTAAACTCAATATGCATCTGTTTTTTTCATGCATTTTGTTCAACTGAATTTATAAACTGAAAACAAAATGTCTTAGTTAATATACACTACCAGTCAAAAGTTTTTGAACAGTAAGATTTTTAATGTTTTTTTAAAGAAGTTCAGCTCACCACAGCAAAAAGCAGTAATATTGTGAAATATTTTTACTATTTAAAATAACTTCTTTCTATTTAAATATATCTTAAAATGTAATTTATTCCTGTGATCAAAGCTACATTTTCAGCATCATTACTCCAGTCTTCAGAAATCATTCTAATATGCTGATTATTTGCTATTTAAAAACATTTTTATTATTATTATTATCAATATTCAAAACAGTTGAGTATATTTTTATTCAGGACTATTTATTTATTTTCACTTTTTTACTTTTATTCATTACTTTTATTTTATTATTAAGGAATTTATATTTTTATTTATTAAGGATGCTTTAAATTGATCAAAAGTGATTATAAAGGCATTTATAATGTTTCTTTTTTAGGTAAATGCTGTTCTTCTGAACTTTCTATTCATCAAAGAAACCTGAAAAAATTCTACTCAGCTGTTTTTAATATAACAATAATATAATAATGATAATAATAATAATAATAATATGTTTTTGAGCAGCAAATCAGAATATTAGGCAGATTTCTGAAAGATCATGTGACTGGAGTAATGGTGCTAAAATTCTGTTTTAAAATCACAGGAATAAATTACATTTTATAGTAATAAGATTTAAAAAATACTGTTTTGCAATACTTTGAATCAAATAAATGCAGGCTTTGTGAGCAGAAGAGACTTCTTTAAAAACATTAAACATCTTACTGTTCAAAAACTTTTGACTGGTAGTGTATTTAGGACTCTATGTTATATATGAGATAAAATTGTTAAAGTATCTCACATATATTTAGTTTTACTTAAAATAATCTTTTCAAAGTTTGCATAATCTGTGAAGCATTTGAAAACTTTCCCCCCATGTCATTACATCATTTCATATTGTTACATAATAACTCTTCTCTTTAATGCCATTCAGCTTAGAGTAATGTAACTAATGTAAGAGTCTGGGAAAGGCATGCGTTGTAATTACCCCCAATGTCATCAACATTTCCCCACTGTGCTGGCACGAATTCCTAGCCATTTATTTCCTGTCCTTTTCATGCTGGAGGGAGGCTGGATTTAGGATGAAGGTCTTGGGAGTCACATGGAGCAAAGTTTTTGATTGATGTCCAAAAGCCATTACTACACTTTTCTCAGGCGTGTAGAGTAGTGCTGAAGTTTGATGCTGCTGCTCCTGAATGCAGCCGTTTCCTAGATTGTTTTTAAATTGCGTTTAATCGTTCTGGTGAATTTATCCGCTGCTTTTCCATCATGTTTCAAACCTCCAGCCGGCGTCAGTTCGTTTAAACTTCTCCTCTTGCAACTTTGAAGACTCTTAAGACCATCGAAATGACTGAGGAGAGCAAAGCCGAACACAGAGCCGAAAGTGGGAAAGATTTAGAGAAACAGCTCCGTTTGCGAGTTTGTGTTTTGAACGAACTTCTGAAGACCGAACGGGATTATGTAGGGACGCTGGAGTTTCTCTCGGTAAGTGCGACTTGCGTAATTGTTTCATTGGACAATTTGGTGTTTTTTTAGTCTAGGTGGATCAGGAAGCATTGCCCATTCAAACGGCTGGCAGCGTGACAAAGAACGCTCCGGTTATTATCAAATAAACTTAGGCTACTGTAAACGCGCACATCATCTTTGAATTCCTCTAAGCGTTCGCTAGAGTTTAGAACGCTGCGATAGAACAGTCAGCAGTTCTTGCTGAACGGTGGAATGAAAGTGTACACTTGTAGTAGACATCTGATTTAATTGTAATGGAATCAAGCGTGTGTATTCTATCGGGTAGCAGTTTGCTAAACGCCAGTTATCTAAAAGACGTTTAAAAAAACCTTTTGTGATATTTAAACTAGAAAGCGTTCGAACGGCGTACTGTTGCTATGGTTACTCTAACGGTTTAGCGATTTTTGGCGCAATTTAAAGTTGCTTTCATCGCTGTTGAAACATTTAAAACCCGTGTTAAACACATCCCTGGTGAAAAAAACAGTCCTTGACCAGCAGCAAAGGACCAGCTTAAACCAGCTAAGGACCAGCATAAACCAGTAAAGGACCAGCTTAAACCAGCATCAAAACCTACCTAACCAGCATTCCAGCATCAAAACATACCTACCAGCATATGCTGTTTTTTTCACCAGGGGTGAATGCTTACTTGCAAAAATATGTACTTTGAAGTTATTAATTTGGACCAGTGTTCCAATTTTCCCTCAGAGATAATTCGCATCTTGAATGGGCGCATTCATATTTTGTTGTCACGTCCTTCGCTTGCGGACATGACCTGCACTGGACGCATCTATTTAGTATGCTTTGAGCAAATGAGCAGCATCAGAGGTCTTGTGGTGAACCTCAAAACCCAGACCGTGCCATGCCTGTCAATCCTGCTGATCGCTTTGGTTTGTTGCTCTATCTAAGAAGAAAAAGGACAAGAGCAATTTGTCTCAATTTAATGTGTGCTGCTTGTTTTTTTTTTTAACATTGGAGCGCTTCTCCAGTTCCCGTTGACCCTATGAACGCAGTTAATGTTTGGGATCACAGAGGAAAAAGTTCATTGCTCAGAGGTTTTACAGCTCAGGAGACTAACGGTATCGGTTTCGCCTCACAAAATGAGACGCAAATGTTGACATACAGTAAGCGTATACTGTGGACATCACTGACTTCTCTGAGTTTTGATTGCAGGTGTCTTGGCAAGTCTGAGATATTGAGAACTCGTTCTAAAACTTGATCACAAGATTGCAGTCTTTTTCTCAGAAGAAACATCTCAGAAGTACAAGTCTCTATTGAGCGTTGAAACTTGCAGATGAAAAAGACAATAAAATTGAAAGATTTGATCTTAAACAGAAAAGTGATTTAAACATTATGCAATCTCCATACTGGGTGTCTCTAGCAGGGACGCATGCATCTGTCCATGATTTGTTCTGGCTCAGTGAGCAGAATAGGTAAATGCTTTTGAGTCTGAGCCAAGAACTGAGGCAAAGCAGGTGGACTGAAAGTGAAAACCTCAGACTGGCACACTGTACCAACTAATATAATTTCTGCCTCTGCTGGAAGAACGAAATACTGTTCGCCTTTGGTCCGACAGGGGAATTGAAGACTGGAAGGAAAGGAAATCATTATTATTTTTTTTTTGTTTGTGTAATGCATCATTTTTTTCAGGCATATGAGCAAAAGATGATTTAAATAAGGAAATTAGTGACTAATCACTTATTTGTGTTTAAAGTTTGAAGCGAAGAGAGCAAAGAGAGCATGAAATTGAGTTTTATAAAGTCTGAAATGATTTAAGTCTAAATGAAACATCATTGTGATTGATATGTAGCGATGACCCATGTTTCCCGCTCTTCACGCGTATTCACAAGCTCACATTCCCCATCTGGAGACATTGTCACATGTGGTTTTCAAATTTATTCGAACAAACGGAAATCACTCTATTTAGACCGTTTTGATTCAGTTAAATAAAACATTAGCCTGTGGAGATCTTATTTGCGAGACCTTCAGCATTATGACTATTTTATAAACCAGGCCAGATTATTCTGACCACATGTGGATGTAGTCACTCATCTGTCAATCATCCATTGTGCTAAAAGAAGAGTTTTGTCATCGTGTCCAGTATTTTCAGTGAGTGAAATTCATTTGGAAAAGAGTTTAATGAAACTATGCTCTGAGACTTGCTGCCATGTTATAATTGGCTAGTTTTTGAGCCCATTTGCAACCTCAGACACTTCGATTTTAACAGAACCGGTTTACTTAGATTATTCCCAATTGGTTTGCTGTTCCAGCCAAACATTTCAGTTTGTTTTAGTGCCAGCAATAAACATGATTGCACAACTTGATCTCATGATGAAAACGTACCTGTGGGAACTTTTTCGTGGGATGCGAAATGCGTACCAATAAGAACATATCACAGCATTTCCAACAGAAATGTCCACTGAATGGCGCTAAAACAGTGTTTAGTTTTTTTTTTTTCCCTGAACAAATGAACATACATACGCTACGTTTTTTGTGACGTTGGTTTTGTATGTGTCACCGCAGTTCTGACTTGAAATGTCCTTTGAGTGGTGCTATAACTCTAATACTCCATGACGTTTTAAAATAACGTACCATTTGCACTACACCTAAACATCTCTAATTTTTCAGCTCTTTCATTGTGAGTCCTTTTTTTATGGGATTCATATCCAAGGATTCCGCATCCTAAGTCCAATTCATGATCTCATGACGAAAATGTACCCGTAGGAATGTTTTCGCGAGACGCAAAATAGGTACCAGTAAGTACATATCACTGCAGTTTCCAACAGAAATGTCCATTATATGAATATGACGTAAAAAATGCAGTCGCAAGCATGCCGTTTTAGCTTGTTTTTCAATCTCTAATCTTTCAGCTCTTTTATCGTGAGTCTTGTTTTTGACGGGATTCGTACCCAAGGATTCTGCATCCTAAGTAAAATTCCTGATCTCAGGAGAAAAAAACGTACCTGTGGGAACGTTTTCGCGAGAGGTGACATAGGTACCAATAAGTACATATCACTGCAGTTTCCAACAGAAATGTCCACTGAGTGGCGCTAAGAGACTGTTTGGTTTTGTTTCCCTGAAACAGATGAACATACATATGCTATGTTTTATGTGACGTTGGTTTTTACGTGTTACCGCAGTTCTGACTTGAAATGTCCGTTGAGTAGCTCTAATGCTCGGTGACGTTTTAAAATAACGTACCATCTGCACTACACTTAAACCCACTCAGTAGTATGAACAAAAGTGAATGTGAGGTAAAAACGCAATCGCAGGCATGTTGTTTTAGCTTGCTTTTTTCGAACTGTCATCTTTCAACTCTTTCATCGTGTGTCGTGTTTTAAACAGGATTTGTACCCAAGGATTCCGGATCCTAAGTCCAGTTTAGTGTGGCTAAGCTATTGAACAAGCTTGTTATGTCTGGTGTTGTGTCAATTTTTGACCCAGTGCCAAATTATTACCCCATTTAAATCGCTACAGGATTGCCTAATCCTAACCCCACATCTAACCCTAAACCTACCGATAATAGGGGGGTAGTAATCTGGCAGGGATCACCACCAGAAAGCGACACTGTGTATGAAAATGATCACAAGTGATCATTTACCGCCTCTAGTGTTCATTACTGTTGGAAACTGCAGTGATATGTACTTATCGGTACGTGTTTCGTGTCTTGCGAAAAAGATCCCGGAGGTACGTTTTCGTCATGAGATCAGGTAGTGATTTTTACATTCTTACAGAGGTGAAAAATACTTCTTTTGATGATAAAAGCTTGATGTTGTACCCCTGAGTGTGAGGTCAAGGAGGGAACTTTATCAATTCAAGTCACTGGGAAATATCACCCACATGCTCTCAAGGATCAAAGACTCCACGAGTGCCACTGCAGGTCTGTGACTGATCGCTTTCAACCGATCATCCTGTGGAGAAATGCCCACCAGAATTCCTCAATGTCTAGACCAAAAAAAAAGGCCAGTGTCAAAGGAAGCCTGTGCAGAATTGAAGTTAGATGATAACAACAAACCACGGTGGAGGACAATAGCTGTTGGGGGGTGGTGTTTCATGGCCCGGAGGGCCCAGAGGACCGGTGCCATGCTGAACAGAGGGCATTCTGTGTTTGTGAGAATTAGATGAAGGGGGTCGCTTCTAGACAATATGGCTCCCCAGTGGAACTGGCCTGAAGGTATTGCCAGGAGAGGGACTGTGACGTGAGAGCCCGGGCTGTTTGCCCTCTGTTGTAAAGTACATTTCCTGGTGGAGGAATTCCGGAGAGGTTAGAAGAAATTAGGAAACAATGGCGGATAAGTTGCCTTGTTTGAATCCAGGGGAGAGTTGGCTACATCGGATCAGTGGTTAGTTTGTTCTTGGAAAGAAATTGTTCCTGAAGGGTTAGTTCACCCAAAAGTGAAAATTCGGTATTAATTACTCACCCTCATGTCGTTCCAAACCTGTAAGAACGGAAAACAAACTAATATGTTTTTGATGAAATTCGAGAGCTTGAATGTGTCAGTTGCGTTGATGACTATCCAGGTCGGAAAGATCCTGGTTTTCATCAAAAATATCTTAATTTGTGTTTCAAAGATAAAGAAGGTCTCACGGGTAAGGGATCAACATGAGGGTGAGTAATTAATGACAAAATGTTTCATTTTTTTAGTGAACTGTCCTTTTAAAAGTTGCTGTCGAGTTGGTATTTAGTGTAAAATATCAGCTGCGCTAACTGACAGTTACTTGGCATGCTACGCAGTTGTGTCTGGAAATCAGATGAGCCAAGAACAGTGTCTGGCAATTCACATGAGATGGAGGAAGTCTCTTAAAAGATCTTTTCTGAGATATCCCTAGAATGGCTTACGTAACAGCTCGATATAGATCTGATAGTGGGAGGTTTCAGATAATCATGTTTATATTTGTTAACTGGAGGCTAAGAAAGATGATCCTCAATAAGAAGTGCCTCACTGAGCTCGTTTCTATGCTCTTTTACTGCATGTACCCTTGAGCTTATGATATAGGTCTCTCATGAGAAGTACAATTGACCAGCATGAGCATTTATCAGTACTTGTAGAGTGATTCCAATAGGAGTGAACAGGGGGGAAGCTTTTATGTCCTACTTCAGTAGAAAAACAGCTATGTTGCTGCATAATGTGTTCTCTGGAGTCTTAGCTTTGGATTAAGTGGTCCCTCTGCAGCGTTTTTCTTTCGCAATACCCTTCGGGTTTGGAGGAATTGACCACCCAATGTACTTTTTTAATGCTTAATAATAAAACTTCAAAAAGAGTTTTTGCACCACAAACTGTAATTACTTTTATTTTGCTTTTGGGGTAAACACAAGTCTTAAAAGTCCCTGTAGACATTTCTTGGTCTATTTAGAAATTTGTTTGAAGATGATGTGGTACAGTTTTCAAAGTTACTTGACAATGTAGGATTCCTGCTGTTTGACTCATTAGAACAAAAATAGCAGGGCCGTTTACCCCCAAACACAAATTTAACACAGGGCTGGCTTAAATAATTAAACCAATGCCTATCTGATTAGTCTTTTCCTGGTCTCAGAACTGAAAGTGCATGTGACCAAGTGTAAATGGACTGTGAAACACATTTGAGATGCAATCGATCACTCAGAAGGTGGTGTAAGATTATCTACATTATCTTTTCGTTTAGACTGAAAACCACTGGTTCTCATACGTTTTGATTCTTAATGTTAAAATCTGATGTTTGTATTAGAATGATGTTTTTTTGCTTTCTTGTTCTGTTTATTTATCGTCAGTCTGAGGCCTGTTGATTTGTTGGTGTCACATGACCAGCACTGATTGGTGGGGGTTATATCTTTTCCCAGCCAGGCAGTGAACCCTGCAACCCCGTCCCTTGGGGTCACAGTTCTCCATCCTCAACTTCTTCCTCTTTGTATCCTGGTTTATCCATCTGTTGCTCTGGAAACATAGGGGGTAGATCATCATGCCCTCTTCACCCAGTCTTCACAGGCAAACATATTTGCAAACAAAACCAGCATTAGTTAAACTTTTCTTTTTAGTTTTAGAATGTTTTGCTCTTAATATTTAGTTTTTTTTTTTTTTGTTTGAATCTTTGACTTTTGCTCTCAAAACGGTTGACTTTTAAAATGTTTTGATCTCAAAATTGTTTTGTTTTGACACTTGTTTGAGTCTCAAAACACTGTGCTCCTGAAACTTTGTTTGACACTTCTGTCTGAGTCTCAAAACTTTTTGCTCTTTGAAAATGTGTTTTGCTTGTGCGTTGCAAACACATAAAAGGCTTTTACTTGAGAAGGGTTTTGAAACAATTTCAAAAGTATGCTTGCAAGTCAATTTTTGTAAAAAACAAAACAAAAACAGAACTCAAAGGGTGGGGTCAGCAATCACTGATGAACGATGGGTCGGTTTCCACTAGAATGGCAGCACTTGTTCCTTCCAACTGTGTGAGTTATTAAGGTGGCAAAAAGATAAGGGATATAAGAGGATAAAAATATTTAATCCTTATTTAAGACATTAAGTAGGCTTTTGGAACTCATCCAAAATAAAAGTAACTGTTTGTGTCTATTTTGGATCCACATTAAAAGCACAAAAAATGACTCCAAACTGGGGCTGTTACGATATCAGATATTTCACTACACAAATATTGTGGCCTCAAAAATTCAGGATAACGATATATTGTGATATTCATCTACCTTATTCCTTTTCGCGGAAGTAAGCCTATGAGTGAGATTTCCAGTTCATTAGCTGCTATAGGGAAATAACGAGAAGAGTAACAACATGCAGTAAACTGTAAAACTATTTGCACTACAAACCAGTGTGTTCATAATTAAGATATTAAATTAAAATAGCAAAACAAGCTGTTTTGTACAGCAAAAAATAGCTGGACATGGATGAGACAGGAAGTCAGACCCAAATGGCCACTCCCGTTCTTACAGCAAAAATAAAGTGGATAGAAATCTTAAAAAATAGAAATGATAATAGTAAATAAATCATTCTATCAGTCAAATTAATATTTTATTTATTTATTTATTTATTTATTTTGACCAATGAATCAAACATAGACTGAAAAAAGTTGGATGACGCAACTTCTCTCTTTTCAATTGAGGAAAAGTGAAGCCGCCAATAGGGCGCTGACATACTGCGCTGTTTTGGGACCAGAGTCTGCGCAGTAGAGAACTCGGTACCCAAGTCTACGTGCTAGAGACTTGTGTTAAAATAAGGTAAATACAACCCCAGTCTCTTCCTGAAGATCTCGAAAAAGTCAGTTGGCACCTCAGTTCACTCAGAGAATCTGTCAATCGCAGCTGTCAATCATGACGTCACGCTCCCATTTTTATAGCATCACGTAACCAAAACCGAAGTTTTTTAAAAAACGAACACTTGAACTTACATCAGCATAATAAAGTTTGAAGTGAAATTTCATTATTTAGTTTGCCTCATCAAGTCCCATTAGATTACATGGAGAGGGCGGGGTTTATGACCTGTACTGGGACTAGCCACCTGGGGGCGATCGAAACATTTTGGCTTTACTTTTCAAGACAATTTATGAGAATAACTACATATTTTTAATCCAGACTTGCTTTATAGTGTTGTTCGAGTGTTTGAAATAATTTCCTTCAATGAACTGATTCTTATTTTATAGTATTCTATACAGTGATAAAGTCTATGTTGATTATCATTGCAATATAAATATACATTATCCATTTGAAAATACCCGAGATGGCTTGAAGAACACAGATAAACCATATACTTTTATAATCGTGTGCTGGTTCTTATGTTTTGTCATCCAAAACATTTCTTTCTGTGATTTATTTATTTTAAAAGCATCCTTTTATACAGGATGCCTTTGTACATATAAGGGATTTCCTCAGGGTTGCCAGGTTGTCACAATAAAACCTGCCCAATTCCTATTCAAAACTAGTCCAAAAGTACCCCATTTGTGTTTTGAAGTGGGACCACCATTAAAAATCACATTCTAGGGTTAAAGTACCAGGTTTTTGGCGGGGTTCCCCTCGTAAAATTAGCATTCCAGGGGCTAAATATCCTAATTTCCTGGCAAGTCTTTTGATTTATTACTCCTACAAGTCCCCCTTGCGAACTTTCTGCACGAGGGCACCCTCTGGTGTTGAGTATGAATGAAACAAATCACACGTGAGAGTTTAACGCTCCATAATGGCGCTGGTGTTGAATTATTATGTGTTATATTATGGAATGTGTACTATTCATATTCATAAATCAAATGATGTGGATTTTAAAATAACAGAAATCTTTCATAGATTTTCTACTACATATTTTAGTAAGAGATATAATTTATGTTATATTAAGCCATATTAAGTATAAGTATTAATAACCAGGGATCCCTTTAAATATCACAAATATTGTCAATACCGGTATATCGTGACACCCCTACTCCATACATGTTGGGTTTGAAGCCCTGGAAGTATAAAAAGAAAATAATTGGAGTGCAGACATGGTTGACTCAACTATCACTATCGCCTTTGCCCTTTGTCAGCCAATCAGAAGCTAGCATTGCTTTCTTTCACACTTTAACACGCTTTCTGTCCGTCTCTTGCCAATCTTTACAGCCTTCACCTCCTGCATATGTTCCATCCATTACGTCCCAATACTTTGTTTACTTGAAGTTGCGTTTTCCCCTTGCTACATGGAAGATCATTAAGATTCCAATCTTACTAATGAGTTTGGCTTTCTTTTTCCACTGTAAGGTCATAGGAGTTCTCATGCACCACAGACAGACGTTTTAACCAGCTTCCTTTATCTTATCCTGAGCCGTTTTTAAGCAGTATGCTTAACTAGCTCCCCGAGGCTCAGGGCAGGTCGCCTCATTCCAAATGCACAGCGTGAGCGCAAAATGTGTCAGCCATTTTTCTATTCTAGTGACAGTCCAATTCATGGAAGAGAACAGAGTCTTTTTGTGCCCCTGAGGGAATTTAGAGGTGAGGTTCAGCATTCCGTCTGAATTTACATGATGGTGCCTAAGAACAAGGAAGTTGTCGCTGGTGGGGAGGAATTGTGACCTTCCTGCTGTTTGGGTCTTGAGGTTGTTTGTTTCCGTGATTAAGCTGGAAGCATCTAATCACCTGTGAAAGCTCTCCATCATTTGGTTGCAGTTAAATCTACATCAGTCGAGGTGATTTTGATTATGGCCCTTTGGGATTTGGTCTTGTTGTCTCGCATTGTTTTGCTTTCGGGAAGCAATTGGTTTAGTCCCCCCGGGACCACCACAGTAACAAAATGAATATAAAGTGAACTTCATACATGTTTCACAATGAGCTTTTGAAAGTGTTTTACACTTGCGCCCGTCCGTGTCCCGTTACGTTGGTGTGCAGTCTTGTGTGTCATGTTTGTGAGTGCACAGGGGGCTACCAGGGGCTCTGGCCGGTGAGTTCCTTCAGCTTTTGTGTCAGCGTGAGCAGGATTTCCTTCCTTCCTGCCCCTCCTCTCCTTTTACATTGTGCTCTGCTTCCCCTGCACATAGAGCTGGCTGCGGAGGCACACGGGCCGCTCCACACGACTAGAGTCTATGCCAGGGCATCTGTCTCAGATCAGGCTCTGGAAGACAGCAACTGAATAAGAAACTATTTGTCAGATGTTTTCTGGTAATTTTTTGGAAAAAAGCATGGGTCATCGTGACCTTTCGGGGTGATATTTTGTCTCCTATGAGTTTTTAATGTGGGCTGTTAGTTAGGAGATGAATTAGGCATTTATGCTTGGCCAGTTGGCCTTTCAATTGAGCATGTGTGGGCAAGTGTCAGCATCCATTGGGTATCCATGGACATGTGACACAGCAACCCACAGTGTTGCAGTTGCAGCAACATGAATAACCTCTGCCAAGCACCATCATATCAAAATGGACCCTATTTAGTTTCTTAAAGGTATAGTTTACCCAAAAATAAAAATTTTGTCATTAACTGCTCACCTTCATGTGGTTCCAAACCCGTAAGACCTTCGTTCATCTTCATCCAACAATGACTTTGTGATTTTGAGACCCATTTTTTCACACTGAGGGACTCATATGCAACTATTACGGAAGGTTCAAATGCTCATTGATGCTCCAGAAGGAAAAACGATGCATTAAGAGCCGGGGGTGAAAACTTTTGAACAGAATGAAGATGTGGACATTTTCTTATTTTGCCTAAATATCAGAAGCTACTAGAAGACAAAATAAGTTAAATTTACCCAGATCTTCAAATTCAAAAAGTTTTCACCCCCCGGCTCTTGATGCAATGCATTGTTTCTTTCTGAAGCGTCAGCGTTTTAACTTTCTGTAATAGTTGCATATGAGTCCCCCAGTTGTCCTCAGTGTCAAAAGATGGATCTCAAAATTGTACAGTCATTGTTGGAAAGGGTTCAAATACACAAAAATGTGAAAAACCAAAGAATTTATGGGCCCTAAAGGATTTTTCTGAAGAATAGCAGACAGTTTAACTGCTCAGGACAAACAAGGGACTCATGAACAACTATCACTAAACAAAAAATCACAGCTGTGGATCATTCAAGTAACAACACAATATTAAGAATCAAGCCTAAACTTTTGAACAGGGTCATTTTTTTTTTATTCAACTATTTTTTACTTTTGTGAAAAAAAAAAATAGCATGCATTGTGTATGATCCCTCTAATTTTGATAAAATAATTAACATTTTGCAGATTCTGCAAGGTGTATGTAAACTTCTGACCTCAACTGTAATTGTTGGATATTAGAAGATATTTACATTAATGTAGTGGCAGCCCAATTGACAACCAGTCTAAATCCTTCACAGCCTTCTCAGTTCTTGGAACTTCTTAAAATGTCTGGACAAAACCAAGTACAAAACAGGAAAATCTGATGTAAGGTGTGTATGCAAGTACAAGGTAGTGTGGAAATTGAGGGGCCAGAAACAGTGAGCTGGCGGAAGTGTTGAACGAACCGACCGGCCGGTATAACTCAAGTCTGTCCTTGGTGTCCTTTGTTATTTTGCTTTGTTGTTGTGGCAACAGTTCACAGTCATTGTGTGAAAGCTGACATAGTGTGTAGTACAGTGACTGAGCTCCACAATATCCTGTATAGCATATCAAAGTGTTTCCTCCATGAGGTGCCTCTTTACACTTCTGGTGTTAGCAGACAGCTGCTGAATGGCAAGTCAATATTAAAGATATAAAAGCAAAGCAATGAAGTTGCATCCTTCCTTGCGGTTATCATATAAAAGACATACATAAGTTAAACCCTGCTCTGTGATTTTATCGCTGGAGGTCGCCAGGTTGCCATACTGCCGGTTGCTCATAACCGTTCCGACTGCTGACGTTATTGGTGGGCTGCGTGACTGTCCATAGCTTTTGAAAATCCTAGCACAAATAAGGTGTACTGTCTGTAAAAAAAAAAAATGTAATTTGATTTTAACAAGGACTCTGCAGGTTTACGTTTAGGCTGCCAAGACAGTAATATGTCTTGAGATGCACAATTTGTTATTTACAGAATAGCCAAGACCGCCTACTTACTTGTTGCTCACATTCAGAATTCTGTCTGGATGAAATGTCCGGCAAAACCACAATGAATTTGAGCCATGTTTCTGTGACGCACTTTGTGTGTTTGTATTCTCCTGCTTTCTGAGTCATCACTGGTAATTTGATCATTTTATTAGTCAGAGACCTTCATTTTAAGTCCGTCATCATGACATAGCAGTTAGGCAGGTATCTGTTCTTTTTCCTTCAGCATCTGTGTGGATGAAGACATCAGGTGTAACAGCTGGTGTTTTGTTTAGCATATTGCAAATTGTGCCTCACGTTTACAATCCGTTGTTGAGAGAAATATGCTAAATGCCAGCCATTTCTAAATGTAATGTCTGCTGATGATGATAGTGTTTTAAGAAAAACTGTAGTTTAATATTTTCAATATTGACTGGTCATTTAGGTTTGAGAGTCAGAAAGCTCTGGGATTTCATCAAAAATATCTTAATTTGTGTTCTGAAGATAAATAAAGGTCTTATGGGTTTGGAACGACATGAAGGTGAGTAATTAATGACAGAATTTTCATTTTTGGGTAAACTATCCCTATTCAAATTGAACTGATGATGGGAATACCAAGGTTATACCAATTGCACATTCTTTGAAATGTGCTAATATTTTTGCTTCTTGAGCACAATTTCTAAGCTCTGCATGTTTAAAATCATGTTTTATTTTGAGGATATTGTACTTTTTCAGTCCTGGCTGCAGTGCTTCTTTATCTCTGATTTGTTATTCAATCCACAAATAATCAACAGTCCAGCCCAGGAGACAAATTGAGCGAGCAGTGTTTCATCGTACGGGTCAGTTAAAGGCTACCGCCTGGGAGCGGGAAACAGCAAGTACGGCTTTTAAAGCTAAGCCCCAATTCGTATTCACTGACAGACTCCATGCTGCCTTCCAAAATCTGATTCACCTCAAACCTTTGCAGTGTTGTCCTTTGTGGCTCCACTGTGATCGGCGACAGACCGCTGGTGCCATCTTCCCTGTCTCTTGTGCTGTGCTAACTAGTCCCGGCCTCCAGCGGAGTGACTGGCATGCTGAAGGGGTTAGCGAGGGCCACTGTTCATTCATACACAAAGATGGCATTGATCCCAGAGCACTTGGAGGGGGCACTTTTGGCCGGCCCTTTTCATTGACATTCAAGCTGTCTTTAGGGATTTCCAAAAGGAAAAGACAAAGTTGTTTTCTCTCTTTCCCTCCGTCCAATTGCGACCCAGTCTGAGGTTCCAAGATCCCCAATCGCATCAGATTCAGTAAAAATTGGCTTTATTGAATAACCCAAGACCGAATTCGAATCAATAGCACAGTCGTGTGTGCCACGCATGCTGACTGAGCTTAAAGCGTGCAGCTTAAAATTCAGCTTAGTCACCACGGGCATTCAAATGTCAGTCTGTAATGGGATTTTGACCCCTTGATGCATAACAATTAGCTTTGAAATGCACTCGCAGTAACACTGAATTGGCTATTATGAATATAATAATAGCAGACTTTGAAATGCTATTACACTGTACATTTGATTGCCATTGAGACACTTGGACAATTGGTCATGGGAGCTGAAACGACACAGTCATGGCTCTCAAACCATTTGTCCTCATATCTCATGAGTTGTAGTCGGATTAAAAAGGTTTTCACAAATAGAAGTAAAAAAGAGCTAAAAGAATAATTCTTGGCTATTTTTGTTCTGGTTTAGGCGGAGAACCAGCATAGCTGTGCTGTTCATCTGCAAAATTCGCTGGATAATGAATCTAGAATTGATGTTTAGCTGGTTAAGCTAGTTAAGAAACCAGGCTTGGTTAGCCTAACGGATAGATTTTTCAATTAATAACATTCTTCATTTAAACAGTGCTGATAATGATTCTTAAAATCCCAAGATCAGTATTTTTCTCTCATGTTTTTTAAGCAGTTGTGTGTACTTTTTTTAGCAACTCCTGTATTTATGAATGTCGGTTTGGGATCTGTATTGTATTGTGTAGTCTGTTTCACGAACAAATGACTCTTATGAACAGATTTTTACTGAATTGAGAACACACCGCATGACTAGTGTAGCCAATTAATAAACAAATGACTCTCACAAACTGTTTTTTTAGAGGTTTAACATAGAGCATGACCAGTGTATTCTGATTTGTAAACAGATGACTCTTAGGAACTGGTTCTTTTTAGTGGCTTAAAAACATTGAGCATGACCAGTGTACTCTGATTCATAAACGAATGCTTACTGCAGTTAGTCTGACTTATTTTGAGCCAAATCAAGTGACAATAAGTCAGGCTAACTGAAATAAGCCTGGCTTATTTGGTAAACTTGTTTTTTATTTTTAGTTGATCTAAACATGCAACGTGATCATTTTATTCTGATTCAAAAACTAATGACTCTTATGAACTGTTTTTTTTTAGTGGCTTAAAAACATAGAGAGCGTGACCAGTGTAATCTGATTCGTAAAACAAATGACGCTTATGAATCAGTTCTTTTTAGTTAATCTGAACATGCAGTGTGATCAGTGGATTCTGATTCACAAACAAATGACTCTTATGAACTAGTTCTTTTTAGTTAATCAAAATAAGCAGTGTGATCACTGTATTCTGATTCACAAACAATTGAGTCTTATGAACTGATTCTTTTTAGTGGCTTAAAAAACAGAGCGTGACCAGTGTAATCTGATTCGTAAAACAAATGACTCTTATGAATCAGTTCTTTTTAGTTAAACTGAACATGCAGTGTGATCAGAGGATTCTGATTCACAAACAAATGACTCTTATGAACTGGTTCTTTTTAGTTAATCAAAATATGCAGTGTGATCACTGTATTCTGATTCACAAACAAATGAGTCTTATGAACTGATTCTTTTTAGTGGCTTAAAAACAGAGCGTGACCAGTGTGGTCTGATTTGTAAAACAAATGACTCTTATGAATCAGTTCTTTTTAGTTCATATAAACATGCAGCATGATCATTTTATTCAGATTCAAAAACTAATGACTCTTATGAACTGGTTCTTTTTAGTGGCTTAAAAACATAGGGAGTGTGACCAGTGTAGTCTGATTCGTAAAACAAATGGCTCTTATGAATCAGTTCGTTTTAGTTAATCTAAAAATGCAGTGTGATCACTGTATTCTGATTCACAAACAAATCGAATGTAATGTAATTCGATTTAGCTTTATTAAAAACACGTTGATTCTCTTTGTTGGAATTGATTCCAAACTTTGAATTTGAAATTGATTCTAAACTTTGAAATGACCAGTGTAATCTGATTAAAAAACAAATGACTCTTATGAACCGTTTTTTTTTTTTTTTTAGTGGCTCAAAGACAAGAGCGTGATCAGTGTAGTCTGATTCACAAATAAATGACTTTTTATGAACCGGTTCTAATCATAAACATACATTGCGACTAGTGTAATTTGATTCTTGAACAAAAGAATCCTATAAACTGGTTATTTTTAGTTAATCAGAAACATACAGTGACCAGCTGAGTTTGATTTATAAGTAAACAACTCCTCTGAAATTGTTTTTAATTAATCAAAACCATACAGTGTGACCAATATATTCTGACTCATGAACATACTGTATGACTTTAATGAACTATTTCTTTTTAGTAATCAAAAACGAATAGCATGATCTGTGTTGTCTGATTCACAAACAATGACTTCTACAGTATGAACTGATTCTTTTTAGTTAATCAGAAACATACAGCATAACCAGTGTATCCAATGTAGCTTTATTAGACTGAAAAGGTTATTTTAAAAAGTTGATTCTCTTTGATGGAACTGATTCCAAACTTTAAATTTGAAATTTATTCCAAACTTTGAAATGACCAGTGTAGTCTGATTCATTATCAAACGACTCTTATGAACCAGTTCTTTTTAGTTAATCTAAATATGCAGCATGATCAGTGAATTCTGATTCACAAACTAATGACTCTTATGAACTGGTTCTTTTTAGTGGCTCAAAAACATAAGAGCGTAATCAGTGTAGTCTGATACACAAATAAATGACTTTTTATGAACCGGTTCTAATCATAAACATACATTGTGACTAGTGTAATTTGATTCTTAAACAAAAGACTTCTATAAACTGGTTATTTTTAGTTAATCATAAATATACAGTGTGACCAGTTGAGTCTGATTTATAAACAAACAACTCTTATGAACTTATTTTTAATTAATCAAAACCATACAGTGTGACCGAAGCAGTCTGATTCACAAACAAATGGCTCTTATGACTATTTTTAGTTTATCAAAAACATACAGTGTGACCAATATATTCTGATTCGTGAACATAATGTATGACTTTAATGAACTATATCTTTTTAGTAATCAAAAACGTATAGCATGATCTGTGTTGTCTGATTCACAGTGACTTCTATGAACTGATTCTTTTTAGTTACTCAAAAACATACAGCATGACCAGTGTAATCCGATTGAACTTTATTGAACTGAAACGGTTATTAAAAACAAGTTGATTCTCTTTGATGGAATCGATTCCAAACTTTGAATTTGCATTTAATTCCAAACTTTGAAATGACCAGTGTAGTCTGATTCATAAACAAATGACTCTTATGAACTGGTTCTTTTTAGCAGCTCAAAAATATAAGAGCGTAATCAGTATAGTCTGATTCACAGATAAATGACTTTTTATGAACCGGTTTTAATCATAAACATACAGTGTGACTAGTGTAATTTGATTCTTGAACAAAAGACTCCTATAAACTGGTTATTTGTAGTTAATCAGAAACATGCAGTGTGACCAGTTGAGTCTGATTTATAAACAAACTCTTATGAACTTCTTTTTAATTAATCAAAACCATACAGTGTGACCGAAGCAGTCTGAATCACAAACAAATGGCTCTTATGACTACTTTTAGTTTATCAAAAACACAGTGTGACCAATATATTCTGATTCGTGAACATACTGTACGACTTTAATGAACTTTCTTTTTCGTAATCAAAAACGAAGAGCATGATTGATGTTGTCTGTTTCACAAACAATGACTTTTATGGACTGATTCTTTTTAGTTCAAAACCAAAAACATACAGCATGACCAGTGTAATCCGATTTAGCTTTATTGAACTGAAAAGGTTATTAAAAACAAGTGGATTCTCTTTGATGGAATCAATTTCAAAACTTTGAAATTGATTCAATTTGATTTGAAATTGAACGATTTGGAATCAATCCTTTTTGGAATCTGTTACCAGCCATAATCAATACCCAGTCTCAAGCTGAAGACCAGCATCCAAAAACCAAAAGTATGCAAGTTCCCTCTGCAGGGTGTACTGCTTTATGCTGTCTGACTGTCCGAGGTTGAATATGCAGGTGGGCGTTTGTGGAAGAAAGCATATATGTGACCCTGGACCACAAAACCAGTCTTAAGTCGCTGGGGTATATTTGTAGCAATAGCCAAAAATACATTGTATGGGTCAAATTTATAGATTTTTCTTTTATGCCAAAAATCATTAGGAAATTAAGTAAAGATCATGTTCCATGAAAATATTTTGTAAATTTCCTACTGTAAATATATCAAAACTTAATTTTTGATTAGTAATATGCTTTGCAAAGAACTTAATTAGGAAAACTTTAAAGGCGATTTTCTCAATATTTTGATTTTTTTGCACCCTCAGATTCCACGTACTGAAATAGCTGCATCTCGGCCAAATATTGTTCTATCCTAACAAACCATACATCGATGGAAAGCTTATTTATTCAGCTTTCAGATGATGTATAAAGCTCAATTTCGAAAAACTGACCCTTATGACTGGTTTTGTGGTCCAGGGTCACATATTGAAAAACGTTCTTGCCTTTGTTAATAATAACAAAGTCCATGTACACATGGGTTTTTAGCATGTCCCAAACCAGCATGTTAGCTCTCAGGGCATGTATTTATAGTAAGCGTTTCCTGTGGATGTTTCCCATTGGGATCCGTGGATCCTGATGGTGTTATTAGCCACTGTAAAACACAGGCTTGTTTTATGCTCATCTTTGGATCCTCTGTGAAAAGTGTTTTGTTGCTCGTGCTGTCTTTCTCCGAATTTGGTATTAAGTCTCACACTGTCACAAAGCCTCATGGCATGCAGGCTTTGTTGATGTTGTGCAGAAATAGGCCCTGGTAAATTGAGTTTTTCCTCCGCAGGAAGAAAAGCACAGGCCATTTCCTCAGACGCCCTGGTGTGGGTATGTGAAGGAAGAGGCTGGGCCCAGACTTTGGTTCATCATCTGTCTGGAAGAAAATAAAAATGAATGACCGTGGGAGAGTGCATATGTCCTTTAATGATGAATAATAATCATTTAATAAGTAGATAAAAAAAATAATTTATATTTATTGTGTATATCATATTATTCATTTTGGAACCAGCAGTTGTAGTTATATACTGTCTTGACAGAGTTAACTGTGTGAAAGAGTTTATTAATAATTGCGGATATCTTTATCCTTTTCTGCTTCTTCCATAAAATATTCAGACTTTAAATTCTGTAGTCTTGGTGGATCCAGCAGGCTCTGAATGTTTTCTTTCACAGACTGAATTAGAGCCTGGCCCAATTACCACAAAACAGAGAATCAGTGGATCATCGCTGAACAAAGAAGCCATTCACAGAATTATGTTTTGAATGGAGAGTGTCTGCATTTCTGCCGGCACAAAAGTATACGTTACCTGTGACTGACCGCAGACGTCATGCAGTATTTCCATTCTGTGACCCTGTAATAGTGCTTTGGTTACCTTAGGATTTTCAGGATTAGTAACAGGGCACTGAAGTCAGAAAAAGGGAGAAGAGTAGATTTTGCATAAATTCGTCTTGTATGCAGTAGATAAGCATGATATGTTAGTACCATATTGGTTATCAGCAAATATTAGATTTTTTTTTTCTTTTTGGATATATATCAGCACGTGTTAGATATTAAATGTGCATGCTCATTTACCCTATAGGTATACATTATTATTACATAACAATAATGATAAAAGAACATATTTTTAAAATCATGTGCATACTCATTAATATGGAGGCTTGTTTCTGCCATTAAATAAAAAATAAAAAAGGTAATTGGGACTTTTTTCTTGCAATTGTGAGATTACATCTCGCAATTCTGACTTTTTTTTCTAATTGCGAAATATACAGTCAGAATTGTGGCATATAAACTCAAAATTGAGAGAAAAAAAGTCAGAATTGTGAGATTTTAAACTTTTTTTTTTCAGAATTGCATGTTTATATCTCACAATTTAGACTTTTTTTCAGTTGTGAGATAGAAACTCGCATTTGTGAGAAATAGAGAAATAAAGTCAACTGTAAAATAAACACAATTGCGAGAAATAAAATAAGAATTGCAGGATATAAACTCGAAATTACAGGAAATAAGTTAGAATTTTGAGATATAAACACGCAATTGAGAGATATAAGGTCAGAATTGCGGGATATAAAATTTGCAGTTGCAAGCAACAAAGTCAGAATTGCGAGATATGAAGACAGAATTGTGGGAAATAAAGTCAGAATTGCATGTTTGTGTCTTGCAATTCTGACTTCTTTTCTTGCAATTGTGAGACATAAACTTGCAGTTGTGAGAAGTCAAAATTACAGGATACAAACTTGCAATTGCAAGAAACTAAGTCAGAATTGTGAGATATAAGTCAGAATTGTGGGAAATAAAGTCAGAATTGCATGTTTGTGTCTTCTGGCTGTTTTTTTTGCAATTGCGAGATTATATCTTGCAGTTCTGACTTTTTTCTTGCGGTTGTGAGATAGAAACTCGCAATTGTGAGAAATAGAGAAATAAAGTCAACTGTGAGATAAACTCGCAGTTGTGAGAAGTAAAATCAGAATTGCGAGATATAAACTCAAAATTGCGAGAAATAAAGTAAGAACTGCAGGATATAAACTCGAAATTACGGGAAATAGTCAGAATTTTGAGATATAAACATGCAATTGAGAGATATAAAGTCAGAGTTGCGGGATATAAAGTCAGAATTGCATGTTTGTGTCTTGCAATTGTGAGACATAAACTTGCAGTTGTGAGAAATAAAGTCAAAATTGCAGGATATAAACTCGCAATTACAAGAAATAAAGTCAGAATTGTGAGGCATAAACACAATTGCGAGAAAATAAAGTCAGAATTACAGAAAATAAAGTCAGAATTGCATGTTTGTATCTTGCAATTCTGACTTTTTTCTTGCAGTTGCAAGTTTACATCTCACAATTCTGACTTTTTTTCTTACACTTTTTTTCTTGAAATTACAGGAAATAAAGTCAGACTTTTGAGATATAAACACAATATAAAGTCAGAATTGTGGGAAATAAAGTCAGAATTGCATGTTTGTGTCTTGCAATTCTGACATAGTTTCTTGCAACTGTAAGACAAACTTGCAGTTGTGAGAAATAAAGTCAAAATTGCAGGATATAAACTCACAATTACAGGGAAAAAAGTCAGAATTGTGAGATATAAACTCGCAATTGAGAGATATAAAGTCAGAATTGTGGGATATAAGCTCACAATTGAGAGAAATAAAGTCATAATTGTGAGAAATTGAGTCAATTGTGTAATATAAACTCGCAGTTGTGAGAAATAAAGTCAGGATTGTGACTTTAAACTCACAATTGCAAGAAACAAAGTCAGAGTTGTGGGATGTAAACTCGCTATTGCAAGAAATAAAGTCAGAATTGCAAGATATAAAGTCATAATTGTGGGATATAAACACAATTGTGAGTAATAAAGTCTGAATTGTGAGACATAATTGTGAAAAAAAGTCAGAATTGCAAGATTGCAGGATATAAACTCAGAATTGTGAGATACAAAGTCAAAATTTCAGGATATAAACTTGCAGTTGCGAGATATAAAGTCAGAATCCCAAAATATAAACTCACAATTCTGATATTTGTCTCAGAATTGTGAGATGTAAATTGTGAGTAATGAAGTCGTAATTGCGAGATATATAAAACAAATGCGGGATATAAACTGCCGACTGTGAGAAATAAAGTCATAATTGCGAAATAAGAAGTCACAAAGTCATAATTGGGAGATAAAAAGACACAATTACATTTTTTATTTATTCAGTGGAGGAAACAGACTTCTATATCTAACACCCATTTTAGGTAAATCTTTTACACAATAACAGGAGACTAATTATCCGATATCAGATAAAATCTTTATCAGCCATAACAGTAATATCACTGCATCCCTAGCATTGTAGTTTGGGTTTGATTTCTAGGTTTTGTCTTGTGTTGTTGCAGAAGTGTACATTTATCCTTCATGACTATATTCTACAGCTGTCAATCGGCTGTCATACATAAGTTGTAGTAGGAGGTGAAATGATTTGTGTCAGAGATCTTGCGAACAAACCTGTCATTGATTTTTGACAGCTATTCATTGAAAGCTATTCCTCTCGTAGGTTTGGATGAGATGCTGCAGTTTAGTATTACATAACTGTAAGTGGTGTGGCCTATCATAACGAAACAGGCAGGGCCACTGAATGGCGTCTAACTGTGACTGAAAAGTTATACAATGAAGACTGCCATTGTGTAATTTTTAGCACACGCATGTATACACACGAGATGTAAACAGAGCATGAGCCCAAGCCACTGTGTAGGAGTTTGGCGGCCGACATGTCTGCCTAGCCGGACAAATGCGTAAACATATTCAAACACATACAAACACACACATGCAACTATACATTTATTGCTTCCTGGAGGCAGTAAATAATAGGAAAGACAAAAATTGTGCATACATGGAAAGAAATGAATACTTTTATTAATTAAGCAAGACTTCTTTTAAAAACTGTAGTGTATATACCCCCTCAAAGCCCCATGTAATGTTACCCGAAACCCTGCTGGATTTTTGTACCCCTGGTGAAGATATTAGTGTGATTATGGCTTCATGGCTCGGTGCAGGTTCAGAGCGCTCTCATTTTCAGTCATCTGGCTGTCTAATACAGGCTGGATTTACTGCAGCTACCTACCGTCTGAAGCTGAAGAAGACTAGACAGTGGCCAGCAGGTGTATGTGAGTTTGTCTGCATGTGGTTCACATCCATAAGTTTGTGAGTAAGTGTTTTGGAATGAATACTTGTGAGGTGTTCTTTAAAAGGGACAAGCTGTTTTTTCCTGCAGTCTCCTTGGATCACATCCACCTTTCCACCCTGAAGTTCCTTAGTGACCCAAGACTCATTCTCAATGGGTACTGGATTCAGTTTTTTTTCATTGACTGTAGACAAAACAGGAAACTTTAAAGGAATAGTTGATAATGTGGAAAACACAGACTGAATCGGAGAATCCAGTAATAAATATGGAATTTACTGTCTAACTAATGTCATTGAATTTGCCAAATTTCGGATGAATACATCAAAAGTAGGTCAGTGCGCTTAAATGAAAATGTGATATGGACTAGTGCCTGTGAATATTAAGCTGCAAAAACATTATTTAAATATGAATCTTGCATGTTTTTCCTGTCCTTGTGTGAATGAATGGCGCAGACGTGCGGATTCATTTATGTGTTTTTTTCATTTACGTGATGCTCACAGTGTTATTAGCCTCTTCCTCCTCAAAATATGAGCACATAAACACGTAAACATAATCTTTGAAATTGCGAGTCACTTCATGAGCATTTTACCATTTCTTTGAGAAAAGCTGTCGTCATATCATATACAAACAGAAAATTAAAGGTCTTCACAGCAGCCTGTCAAAATAAAAGTTCAGTTTAACTTGAAGAAATTGTGACAGAAATATATTGATTGTAATTATGATAAATAAAATAAAAAAATAAATATTTTTAAGGAATATTTACCAGAGAACTTATTTACCAGAATTTATTTATTTACCAGAAAAATTATGTAGTTACCAAAAAAAAACTACCAAAAAAAACACACAGTATTTCTGAAAAAGGAAGAAATAAAATAGTAATATATTTAAAAAATAAAATCAACTAATTAGAGATGTTTTTTGATTATTAAAATGTAATGTTTTGTTAAACATTTAATAAATATTTAATAAATTAAATTGTGTACGTTTCATGATTTAAATTTTTTAGATATGCTTTTTGACTGGTATTTTTTTTTTTTTAAATTTAACAATTAAAACAGAATCCAGAAAAATGTAAACGTAGAAAACAGAATTTGGGAAAAAATAAATAAATAAATAAAAAACAAAATAAATAAATAAAAAAAAAAACCTTTTATTTTCATAGCGCCCTGTTATCACAAAAATTAAAAATCTTTTTTTTAGTCACACTCAATTTGGTTCAAACTTGTATGGCTTTTTTTTTTTTTTTTTTTTTTGTCTGTGGAACACAGAAGAATGTTTGTGTCCAAATGTTTTTGAGTTCTGTTGATTTCCACAGTATGGACAAAAACAAGAATACAGAAGTCAATGGGACACGAAACTGTTTGCTGTTTGGTCACCAACATTCTTCAAAATATGTGACCCTGAACCACAAAACCAGTCATAAAGGTCAATTTGACATTTTTTAAGAAATTGAGATTTATACATCATCTGAAATCTGAATAAAGAAGCTTTCCATGTATGATGTATGGTTTGTTAGAATAGGACAATATTTGGCCTAGATACAACTGTTTGAAAATCTGGAATCTGAGGGTTCAAAAAAATCAAAATATTGGGAAAATTGCCTTTAAAGTTGTCCACATAAAGTTCTTAGCAATGCATATTACTAATCAAAAATTAAGTTTTGATATATTTACAGTAGGACATTTACAAGATATCTTTATGGAACATGATCTTTACTAAATATCCTAATGATTTTTAGCATAAAAGAAAAATCTATAATTTTGACCCATACAATGTATTTTTGGCTATTGCTACAAATATACCCGTGCTACTCAAGACTGGTTTTGTGGTCTAGGGTCACATATCTTTTGTGCTCCAGAGATTTTTGGGTCAACTATCTTTTAAATCACTAGTGCATGCAGGCATTTTTATGATCTTGCCAAAATCTAATGAGACTAGCATTTGCTGTGGAAGGTTAAAAGCTGCAGAACCTCATCGCGGTGGGACATATCATATTCTAAAGCTCAGACGACATGAAACCTTATGCAAATGTAAACTGAAGTTACATGTTGTTAGCGCAAGCCAGCAGCCCTGTCAAGCCAATGCAAGGAGCCGTTCGCTTACATTCCACACGCATGTTCATTAGACTTGCTAATCAGCCGGCACAGCTACAGAAACATAATCAGCGCTGAGGCTTTAGCTGCGCAGCCAGGCTGCAATCAAGAGCCCGGGTTTCATTACCACCTTCCTTATTCGCCCTTTCGTTTGGATTTTCATTTGGAGAGTGTTCTGGAACTGTTTAATTTTAGTTGATGAAATATATAAGTGGTTAGTTCTGGGCCTTGTAATCAGCACATTCAGTTGGCATGTGATTATCTTGCCGGTTGAGAGCCTCTCTTTGGTTATTTGGCCTGGTGTTGTAGACCCACTCACTCAGCAGTGAGGACGAGATGTTTACAGCACAGCCATTTAGACAGATATGCTAACAGGAAATGCCTCGTTTTCTGTAGTGTCATTAAATGGTAGTTTCGTAGGTATCGTTTTCAGTGAAATAGCACTTCTTGAATCTTTTCATCCATATGAAGAGTCATACAGATCAAGAAAAAAGACCGTAGATTGCACTTTATTTGACTTAGTAGCATCAGCTAGATGCTTTAGTCACTATCTGTTAAAAAAAATCCACAGGTAAGTTTTTGCTTGCTCTTACAAAACGCAAAAAATTATGGTACTTTTATATTATGACACGGTAAAGTAAAACAATACTATAGTTGTACCATGGTACATGTCCAAAATGTAGTGCTGGGTGATTAAATCTCAGTAATTTCAGCATTTTAACAAAATATATATATATTTAAATTTCCCATAATAAATATAAGGTCAACCAAACAGATATTGCATAGTACACTCAAAATGTTTAATTTAATTTAATTTAATTTAATTTTTTGAATGAAATTAATACTTTATTCAGCAAGGATACATTAAATTGATGACAATTGACAGTAAAAAATAAATAAATAAATGCTGTTCTTTAGAATTTATTCTATTTTTTATTTTTTAGAATGCTGAAAAATCAGCATATCAGAATGATTTTTGAGGGGTTTCTGAGGGAAGACTAATAATGGCTAATGAAAAAAAAATACATTGCAAAATATAGTAAATATAAAAAAAGTTTTTTTTAAAATTGTAATAATAATCATAGTACTCTTTTTAATGGATTTTGATCAAATAAATGCAGGCTTAGTGAGCATAAGAGACTTAAAAACATAAAAATATTTTACTGACCTCTTTTTAATGATATGTATGTGTACGAGTTTTATAATAAATAGCCATATTTACTCATTTACTTGTATTTTTATAAAAACATTTTGGGAACTGTACCACCTGGAGACTTCTGTGAGCACTTTTGTATAATGACTCACTGAATCATTGAATCTTTGACTTAATTCAATGAGCTTGAACTGATTCACCTGATTCACCAAAATGAATCTTAAAAAAGCACAGCTTTCTTAAAGCTCTCATCCTGTGATTTGAGACAATGAAATGTTGTGGAAATAGTCTAATTACAATCTTAGGAAAAATTATTGTAAGCTTGGCAATGTTTCTTTGCAATATTATACCTGAACTGTGTTTGAAAACACGGAGAAGTGAACGACATGTGAACTGTGTTCTCATAAATCTCTAAGCAATTTAAAACCGCTGAATTTGTGATGCAGGTTATTCTTTTAGTCTTTGTTTGAACATGTACCATGTATTTAACATGCATATTTAGCAAACCAAACATTTCTGAATGAGCTTCTGACAGCCTTTGCCTCACTCATATTAACAAATCAACAAGATGTACAGCCACAACTAAGATACCATGCTTTTATTTATCTAGCTTTGAGATGTTTATAATCCAGACATGACAGCTCAATTATCTCAGGCTGTTTTATAATAGAAAAAGCAAGTGCGACACTATGATTCAGATAAGCATTCTCAGCATTCTCTGCTCCAAATAGAGATCTTACCATGTGATAGGATTTATTTGTGTTTACTTAAATGTCCTTCTTGCAAAGTGTCTTGTGGACGCAGCTATTCGTCAACCTGAGTGCTTGAGATTTACTGTATTCATTATTTCTGGTCACAAATGCAGTCACGCTTCCTGTTGTTTTTATCTCAAGTCCTGTTTTGTCAGATCCCCGGTATTGTGGCATCTTTCTCCTTCTCCTTGGCAAGGTTGTAAATCGCATTTGTTATGTATTCCCTGCTGTCTGTGATCCGGAGGTAAAATTGGATTTCATGTTGGATCGTTAGTGTTGGCTGCGGTTTGCTGTAGTTTTGGTCGGTCAGGGCCTCTTCATCCAGCTTGCTGCAATTGGATATTCAACTCAGTCTTTCTCAGACGGATGACTGTGTGCAGGAAGAAGACAGTTTGGCCTGTTTTCTGACTATTTACATTCTCCTCTTTCCTGTGTCCCCAACAGGTACTTCTTCATCGCCTCAATCAGTATGCTGTGTCCAAAATTGATAAGAATATCACAGAGGAAACTGTCAAGGTGAGTTTTGGACACACCATTGGTAACGTCTATTAGTAGTTTAGAAGTTTTGGTTTAAGGGGCAAATTCAAGTGTCCAAAAAAATTGAACACTCATTTAAACACACTAATGTCATTCCAAACCTGTATGACTTTTTTTTTCTTCCATGAAACACAAAAGGAGATGTTTAGTAAAATGCCCAGCCTTCTCTTTTCCATACAGTGTAAGTAAATAAGCTTAAAAAATGACAGAAAGCGCAACGAAGTATCATAAATATGGTCTATAAGACCAGTATTGTTGTTATTATAAAAGAATAATGAGAAATAGCGAAAACATTTAGTTAATTTCACTATGTTGTTTCCTGTTTCTTTCAATAATTTGTGAAATTTACTAGCAATTCCTGAGTGGAAATAGTTTTGAAGTATTGGTTTTAAGGGCAAATTAAAATCTCAAAAATGAAAGAAAACAAATAGTTTATTAAAAATGAAAATTGTTATTTAAACACTCTAATATCATTCCAAACCTGTATGACTTTTTTTCTCATGAAACACAAAAGGATGTTTAGTTAAATACCCAGGCTGATCTTTTCCATACAGTGTAAGCAAATAAGCTTCAAAAAATGACAAAAAGCACAATAAAGTATCATAAATATGATCCATAAGACCACTATTGTTGTTATTATTAAAGAAACAGTTTCGGTAATTTGCTAAAAAAAATTAACATTAGATTAGAACTTACCAAGCCACTTAAAAATGTTATAAAAAGTTATAAAAAAATGATTATCAGAGTACATTTTGCAAATAAATACTACTTCATTCTCTATTATAACATTTTTGTTAAATTCAGTATGTTGCTTATGGATAACAAAAGAAACAAGAGGATTTTGAGACATTTTGTACCTTTTTATTTATTTATTTATTTTTCAAAACATTACATTTTCCTTACCTCTTTGACATTGTTGTGTTGAGACATCTACACGATAATTTCCTTCCTTTAGTATTTGTTCATTTAATTTCTGTGTGTAGTAAGTGTGTAATTTACTGATTTCATACCAACTGGCCCAAAATTAATTTCTGTCCTCTTAAGAGTCAAACCTAGCCTCATATAGACATCTGATTGGTGTAATATAGTATTGTGTTGTATAGTGATAACTTGTTACAGTGTAACCGTTTTGTGGCGAGCCAGCCAGGAGGTAATTTGTGACATTTTCTATTATTTTCTGTAAAGTTTTGAAAAGTGATTAAGCAAAGTGAGTATTTCAGATATTGAGAGACATTACAATGCTAAAGCAAAATGTGTTGTGTGTGTACCGATACTGATACCAATACTGAAACTATGGAACTGTGGTAAAAATACTGAGAAATACCAAGAAAATTTTGTTAAATTCAGTAGGTTGCTTGCTGTTTCTTGCAGTTATTTGTGAAATGTACCAGCAATTCCTAAATGAAAATAGTTCAGCGGTAAATCCTTCACCATTTTTTTTAATGTAACTGAAATTTGAAGTACTTAAATTACTAAAACAGAAATAAAAAATATATAGTATAGTATAGTATTAAAGAAACAAATGAGAAGAGCATGACATAATTAAAATAAGAAATAATATGAAAATATAAAAAATAAAATAGCTAATTTAACATATTATTAAAAATTATAATATTATAAAAAATAATACTAAATACTGTATAAGATGTTCAATGACACATCTTTTTATGTCATACAATAGATTTGTGTGAGGCACAGATCAAAATTTAAGTTGTTATATGTTGCTGTAGTTCTCACTCCACAATGTTGCGCCAGGTTTGACATCAGCGACATCAAACATCATTGGTTCTCTCCCGATGAATCACAATGTGCCAGACATGAGAGTGAGCAAACTGACAAAATTTGCATAATTATTATTTGCAAAATGGGAACTATTTTTTTAAGGGTAGGTCCATGGGTGAACCAAACGGTTGTAAACAATAAATGTTCAGCATGGTTAGTGGTGCGTGACAGTAAACTCAATGCATTCTCATTGGGACAGAAGTGAGTGAGTCATGTAAACATGCTCAGATTGCTTTTTGCATGTTTTAGAGCACATCTGAACATCCGTGTCTGAGGACATTTGTGCAGGATTCTTACTCTCCAAAGGTCATTCAGAGGTCAGGGTTATTGAATATCTGGACTATACAACACACAGCTGGCTTTTTTCTATATAGAGCAGACACAAAAGATTTTTTCAAAAATATTTTCATTTGTGTTCCAAAAATAAACGAAGGTCTTACAGGTTTGGAATGACATGAAGGTGACTAATCAATGACAGAATTTTCATTTTTAGGAGAACTATCTCTTTAAGAAGCATTGAAAATGTCTGAATGCGATAGTATTAGGTATAAGTTTTATATCTAGTTTTATAGTTTGTTTAATACCTTGACACCTACCACTTTTTGTGCTATATTTATATAAAGTTTGATATTACTTTTGCTGTCTAATCAAAAAATATTCATATATTTAAAGGAGAGTTGCATGCACTGTTGCGGTCACTTCCAGACGTTTTTCCTCCTCAGTTTTGGCAGTGCGTCGTTGGTTTTCCAGATCCAGACAATGTCCCTCAGTCTGTAAGTCAATCTTTCCATGTGTTCGCCCCACAGGTGCTGTTTTCTAACCTGGAAGAGATCCTGTCTGTGCACAGGGACTTCCTGTCCATGGTTGAAGAGCTTCTGCAGCCCGACCCCAACCCGTATCATGAAGTGGGACGCTGCTTCCTGCACTTTGTGAGTCTCTGTCTGACACTCTCTCTTTTTCTCCCTGTATTACACACATGCCTGCTGAAAAAAACCCTTCCTGGCTTAAGCTGGTCTTAGCTGGTTTAAGCTGGACTCCCAACCTGACAGGCTGAAAAGTGCCCAAAACCTCTTTAAAATCAAAAGTACAGTAGCTCAGACTGTTTAATTTTTTCCCCCCAAGCAGGATACAATATACTTGTTTTAAAAAATGCAATATACGTGCATACAAAGTGTGTATTTATAGTTATATTTTGCAATTTGTTGTATATATTTTGTAAAATTTCTGAATTATATAATATTTTTAGTAGTTTTTTGGGTCAATTTAGGTTTGTGAGGGTAGAACGCTGCAGGGGTGCTTTGTATGACAATACTGCGTTGTGGTTTTAGGATTGAGGCACTACTTTGTTGTGCTAGCATTTGGTCCGACAGTCTTCCTTCTGCCTCTAGGTAAAGCCTTAGAGACACTGAAGGGCATGAGGAGTGAAATCTCAGGAACCGTTAGTCATATGCAGCTTCAAAGGAGCTTAGCAGAACTGGCCTCCTGTATGTGACTGGCTGTGTCTTTGTGTTTTTGTGTCTCTGTATCTCCTCAGAGAGGAAGGTTTCAGATTTACGACGAGTACTGTGGGAATCACGAGAAAGCCCAGAGGCTTCTGCTGGAGCTCAATAAGATCAGGACAGTACGCACACTTCTGCTGGTAAGACACTTGTTGCTTGTTGCACCGTATATTATTTTTGTGTGAATTTACAATATTCATGTCTACTCCACAGTTTTTACAAGAGAAGTTAGGGCTGCACGAGTAATTAGAATAAAAGGCTCTAATTTAATTAAATAATAGTTAAATATTTTTGTTTGCTTTGGTCATTTGGTCAATTAATTTAGAATGTTTAGAATTTTTATTTTATTTTATTTTATTTTATTTATAATGTTTTTGTTGGCCACATTTCCTATTCCTGGACGGATATCTCATTAATGGGCAGGACCGGACCAAGGTCAGGTCTAACACTGAGGACCTGGTGGCATGTGTTTGTAATACTATATCTTATAACCTCCTGTGATACATGGGAGCTCCTTGGAGAGTCAGACACAAATTCATTTCCTTTGGCCGAGCTGACAGAAGTGTCCTTCAACGCTCTGTCTTTGTAATGTAATGCAAGCACTGACCCGTCTATAACACTAAAATACATACATATATTATAAGACAGGCTGCACACATTTCTGAAGGTTTAATGTTGTGGATTTACTCTGGAAATATAAAAACGTGTATATTTTAAACATTTATAAATGAATGTGTTAATACAAACAGAAATATAACCTAGTGTTCTTGAAAGGATAACGTTAGTAACCTGTTTGGTAGGATTGTGAGCGCTTTTAGATTTACTGCTTCCTAAGTCTTTGAACTCTCTCTGTGTTGGCAATACGGCTGTAATTGAATTTGATTTAATGGCAATTTTATAGCCGTGACCTTGAGGGGAAACATGCCATCCCTCTGAGTCTCAAATTCAAGTATAGAGTGTTATTAAACACCGCACAGGGGAATTTCTGTCATTTTCTGACTTATTTTGCTTGTTTATCTCTTAAGAACTGCATGTTGCTGGGTGGCAGGAAGAACACAGAGGTTCCTTTGGAGGGCTACCTGGTTGCACCAATCCAGAGGATCTGTAAATACCCATTAATCCTGAGAGTGAGTAGAAATTATAGACATCAACTATATCAACTATAGACATTTTTTAGACATTCTTATTTTGACGTAACAAAGTAGTTATATCTAGGTGTGCAAATTGTTTACTTTTTTAAATGAGTCTTTCCATTAATGTCATTACATTGTTCATTTAGACTGATTCGTGAGTGTGGAAAATGCACAAACACAAGAGGTGGGATTTATCGCATGAAACAATCGCAGCCGAGCATAACCAGTCATATCCAATCATATCGCGATGGAAGCATTGCCTCCTCTGAAGTGACTTCCCTCCATTCATTCTCAATTACCCCACACCAAACTCATCATATACTTTAGGGGGTCTGTTAACACTCAATGGGCTCAGGGGAGGCGAGAGAGCACCATGAAGTATCACAAATAGGGTCCATAAGACCAGTATTGTTGTTGTTATTATTAAAGATAGTTTTCAGTAATTGAAATAAAGCTAAAATAAAATAAAATATTAACATTAGATTAGCACTTAAACTTGAAACTTATAAATGCCTTGGTAACTTATTATCAGAGTACATTTTGCAAATAAACGCTATTTCAGTCTTTACTTAAATTTTTGTTAAATTCAGTATGTTGCTTACGGATAACAAAGAAACCAAAAGGATTTTGAGATATTTTCTACTTTTATTTATTGGACACATTATTGAATAACTTGGACTCAACATTAAATTTTCTTTACCTCATTGACATTTTCGGAATTGTTTATTTAATTTCTGTGTGTAAAAATGTGCAGGCTGTTAACTGGTTTCATACCAATTGGCCCAAAATTCATTTATTTTTAACATACTAAGAGTTGAACCTAGCCCGTATATTTCCCAAAAGCATCGTTAGCCAACTATGGTCGCAAGTTCCGTCGTTACCAACGTAGTTCAACGATTCGTGTTTCACGAAACCATAGTTCAAACGAACATTCACAAACAGCATCACAAACTTACGTGGTTGGAACTACAGCTCTCGTCCTGTGGTTTGTTAATAAGACATATAGGTTCAATAAATTATGCTCTTGGGCACAATAAGCAAGCTAACATGCAGTACAATCTATATCTTTTACTCGAACTAAATATAAATGCATTTTAATCTATGTATTTTTAAGCTTCCTCTGCAAGCAACATTTTTGAATAGTGCGTATGCGCATAAATGCCTACAGGAACCCTGGAGTATGACGTAAGAGGGTGTAATGTGGAGAGGGAGACGAGAGGCGAGGGGATCCATATGTAAGCTTTTATTAATAGGACGAGACAAAGGCATGGTTAGACAGGCAGGGTCAGAATAACAGCAACAAACAGGAATGTTGGTGTGAGGCTTAAGAGTACTCCATGAGACAGACGTGGGTTGATCAGCGGCGAACATAATCCAAGACGTGAGACAGAAGAGTAATCCTTATAACGAGCTAGAGTCCAGAAAGGCAGGCGGCGAGAAAGACGAAACGAGATAGCCAGGCGAGAATACAAAACTAAGGGAACTCAGGAACACGGGAACTAGGAAACTAGGAGCTAGGAAATACAGAAACTAGGAAACTTAGGAAACTAGGAAACAGTGCTAGCACTAGGAGAGCGCTAAACGCAACTGACACAGTTCTCCACATTTACACTCCACAAAACTCGGTCACTACCGAGTGAAAGTCCGGGGCTTAAATAGGGCTGCTGATTGGCCACAGGTGTATGGCGCAATCAGCGTGGTGGATGATGGGAGATGTAGTCCGGGATGTAAAGCAACAGTCAGTGTATAATGACAGGACCAGAGTGACATCTGGTGGTGAGCGGATCGCAGGTCACCGACCAGATTCATGACAGAGGGAACCTGGGATGAACTAAACATCAAATAAAGTGAAATGACATGGAATAGCTGCATTTTAGAGATCTCTAATAAGTTAAATAGCCTAAATTATTACTCACTGACGTCATTAACAACGGTCCTACATTGTTGAACTAATGTAGTTCAAGCGACGGAGATGTGACTGTGTTTGGGAAACAGTCATGACTAGCTAGTTCGTTTCCACAACAATGCATCATACTATTTTGTGGCGAGCCAGCCAGGAGGTAAATTACAGCCTGAGCACAAGTTATCTGATTGAACCGAGTGACATTTCCTATTATTTTCTGTAAAGTTTGGAAAAGTGATTAAGCAAAGTGAGTATTTCAGATATTGAGAGACGTTACAAACCCTTGAAAAGTATGGGAACTGTGGTGAAAAAAGTGGGAAATAGTGAAGAACGTTTGTTAAGTTCAGTAAGTCGCTTGCTGTTTCCTGCAATTATTTGTGAAATTTACTAGCAATTCTAGAGTGAAATAGTTTAGATTGTGCACACACACAAGAGGCGGGATTTATTGCATGAACCAATCACAGCCAATCATAACCAGTCGTTTCCAATCATATCGTGATAGAGACCAATCTCACCACATGCTTTAGGGGGTCTGTTAAAATTTAGTGGGCTCAGGGGAGGCGAGAGAGACGTGGACTCTCACTATAACTTTACCTGCTGGTGTTGCTGTTGGACAATGTTGCTTTAGAAAAATTAGTGATTTATACACTTTTTAATGTTATATTTTGTAATATGTACATTTTGGTGACATTTCCCAGCATTGTCACCCTCACATCTTAAATACAAATCAACTAGTAAAACACTACAAAAACTACATGTTTTTGGTGAAAAGTGTTACAAATTATATTGTACATTTACATGGAAAATAAACAGCAATTTTACAAGCGATTATTAACAGTTTCATCTATTGCCAGGGGCATAGCTAATGTTTCGTGGCTGTTCTTTAACCCAAAACATTGATATTTAAACTATTTACTGCAAACACCCACAAGCGCTAGCTCATGTAATAAGACCATCATTTCAGGCGTATTCACTGAGCTTCTCACAGTCTGAGCCGCCGCGGCCCCTCTCGCTAAATACCAGCGATAGGCATCTGTGGTTGCTCAGATATCTTAGACATGTAAATGTGAGCGGCAGAATTAAACTGATGAGGCAGAACACTTGTGTTTAGGCTTGGTTTAGAGATTAGCATCTTCCTCAACACACCCCGTCTTGCAGTAGCAAGAACACTGAACATACCACAAACACAGTTTTAGCTATAATTCTTCAAAACATAGCCACTGGCTTTGGTAATTCCATCAGTCAATGTCAAGCTTTGTTTTAAAGTTAACTTCACTGTGTACTTGTTCACGATACGATCGTGTTATGTTGTAATTATACCACTTTCTTTTTATGTAACGCTTGATGTTTTTGTTCTCTGTGGATGTTTAGGAGCTGCTGAAAAGAACCCCAAAGAAACACAATGACTACTTGATGGTGCAGGAGTCGCTGCAGGTGATGAAAGCCGTTTGCTCCAGTATCAATGAGGCTAAAAGGCAGATGGAGAAGCTGGAGGTGCTGGAAGAGTGGCAGTCTCATATTGAGGGCTGGGAGGTAAGCACACACACACACACATGTCATGATGGGATTCATTTGAACTCTGTTGTTTCTGAACCATTAGTGGTAGTTACTACGGCGAGCTTAGTGATTTGAACAAACCCGTAAAGGATATTTATTAGGGTCTGGCATGTAACTCAACCTGCAAAGTTTGAGTTACACACAAGAAAGATACCTTAAATCATGTGGCTTGTTGCAGAGATGTGTTTTACTTTTATTGTTTAAGAGACATGTTTTACTTTTCTTTCTTTTTTTTAAGTTTTCGAGGTTTTTGTTCAAAAAAAGTATATATATATTTAAAGACGTATCTTAGGCTTACCAAGGTTGATCAAAAAGGCAGTAAAGACAGTAAAATTGTGAAATATTATTACAATATAAAATAACACTTTTCAATTTTAATGTATGTTCAAGTGTGATTTATTTATGTGATGCAAAGCTGAGTTTTCAGCATTATTACTTCAGTCTTCAGTGTATCATAATTCTTCAGAGATCATTCTAATATGCTGGTATGGTGCTCAAGAAACATTTCTGTTGCAGTGTTGCAAACATGTTTTTAGCATGTTTATAGCATGATTATCATGTTGTTAACATGTTTTTACATAATTAGCCTGTTGTTAGCATGTTACTGGTAAGTTTCTAGCATGATTAGCATGTTGTCAGCGTGTTTTTATCACAATTAGCATGTTGCTAGAATGTTTTAACGTGATTAGCACATTGTTAACATGTTTTAGTACGCTGCTAGCATGAGTTGGAATGTTTTCTATGATAATCATTAAGTTTTGCAAATGATAGACAGCTTAAACACTCTAGAAGTCTAATTGTGCAGAAGTTTTGACCCCTTCAATGAAAGTCTATGAGACTTTTCTTAGTTTTGATAAAATCTGTAAAACGGATCAGTTAGAAAAGATATAGCAACTAACTTTAGAACAGTCTGATGGTCTTTTTCAAGCCAGCTTAATAAGAACTGTTTCTTTAGCATAAAATCAGCATATTACAATGATTTCTGAAGAATGGAAGGATGTCATTTGGAAACCATAATACTTTTTTTCCTCTAATAGAAAGTACAAAAGAACAGCATTTATTGAACACTGATTTTTTTGTAACACTTTCCTTCACTTTCGGTCAGTTCAATCCTTACTAAATACATTTCTTTGGGAAAAAAAAAATCATAATAACTTAAAATCTCCTTTCGCTGAGTTAGTTTGAGCTCAAAACTCCATTCTTAATTTTTTCAATGTCTTTGTTGTAAACTATAGAAACCCTAAAATCTTAAGACCTAATTGAACTTGATGCTTTTGTTCAACTGTTCTTTCAGCCTCCGTATAACCCCTCCCTCCACCCACCAGCTCAGCTGAGTGCTCTTTAGACTACGCCAGCACTGTCTGCTCTTTGCATCAATGCCTTTAATTAGACCCACTTTGTACGGCAGTGGCTGCTTGACCATAGCACAAGATTAACTCTGCCATTATTCATATTCAGATGGCTGATTACGGCAGAAATACTTTCACAAGTGCTCTATAAACTAGCCACAAACTATATCTAACATGCAGATGTGTCTTCCCCCCCATCACATCATCTTGCACACAACACGTGACCCATCAAGTAACCAGCAGGTAACGGCGACTGCAGTTCGAAACTCATTTATCCTCCAGACTTCCCCCTTAATAACATGTGACTGGGCATGGGGCTGTAGGCCAAGGGTAACAATGGCGGTGATTGTGCGGGCAGTGTGGGTTCTGGGCTTGGGGTTTATGTAACGGACCCGTCCAGAGAGGTTTTATGTGAGCGGGCTCTCGGTGGCATTAGGGAAAGATAGAAAGAGGTGAAATAAAAGACAGACATGGTGAACTCACACTGATTAGGACATGAACGTCAATGGGGACGTGAATTAGTTTAGACAATAGAGTGACTACAGTAGTTAAAAGAAAACTGTCTGAGTGAATTCTGTCATGATGTATACATCCATATGATTTTCTTCCATAAAAGACACAGGAGAACTTTAGCTAGATGTTTATGATAATCATATATAATTAATATATGTTTAAATATGCACAGCTATTTAATTATAGTTCACCTAAAAATGAAAATTGTCGTAATTCACCCTCACATTGTACCAAACCTGTATGAGTTTCTTTCTTCTGTTGAACATAAAAGATGTTCTGAAGAATAATAGTAACCAAACTGTTCAACTATCTCTTTAATATTTTTGTTCAGCAAGGGTGCATGAAATTTAATCAAAAATGAAAGTAAAGTCATTGTTACAAAAGATTTCTATTTCAAATAAATGTTTTTCTTTTGAACTCTCTAATCAAAGAATCCTCAAGGAATGTATTACCATTCCCACAAAAACATGAAGTAGCACAACACTGATAACTAGATGAGTAAAGTTTCTGAACAAACTTTGAAGTTGGCTTGAAAAAGCCTTGGCTGAAAGTTTAATGAAGTGGTAAAAGCTTGAACTTTGAAAGTTCAGATAGATTAGATAGATGATAATAACATGTTGCTAGCATGATTTAGCACATTGATAACATGATTTCCCATTAAAGGAGAAGTCCACTTCCAAAACTAAGATTCACATATAATGTACTCACCCCCTTGTCATCCAAGATGTTCATGTATTCCTTTCTTCAGTCGTAAAGACATTATGTTTTTTGAGTAAAACATTTCAGGGTTTTTTTCCATATAATGGACTGATATGGTGCCCCGAGTTTGAACTTCCAAAAGGCGGTTTAAATGCGGCTTTAAATGATCCCAAATGCAGTTGTAAACGATCCCAGCTGAGGAAGAAGGGTCTTATCTAGCAAAACGATCGGTTATTTTTATTAAAAAAATATAAGTTAAATACTTTTTAATCTCAGACTCCCGTCTTGCCTTTCTCTTCCTGAACTCTGTGTATTCTGGCTCAAGACAGTTAGGGTATGTCGAAAAACTCCAATCGTATTTTCTCCCTCAACTTTAAAAATCATTTCAAAATCATCCTACATCACTGCAGAAGTACCAACCCAGTCTTTGCAAAATGAACATGCGAATAAGATCAAACACCCTTAACCAAAAACGGTAAAACAGCGATATAGGAGGATTTTGAAGTTGAGGGAGAAAAAACAAATCTGAGTTTTTCGACATACCCTAACTGTCATGAACCTGACTTTCCCCCATTCATTCTTAATTAGCCCCCACCAAACCAACTCATTTTACCGTCTCTGACCTTTGAGTCTCGTTCAGCAAAATGAACGAATCTTTTTTCGAGTCATTTCGTTCATTTTAGCAAAATATAATTAAAATGTTACGTGTTACTTCTCTAACACATCTACTGCTTACACAAACGCTGATCACACTACAAACAAGACTAAACTATAATGCTATAAGAAACAGAAAAGATTAATTCATTGTTTACCTGGGTCGTTAGTCAATGATTAGCTCATCTCACCTCTTATTTGACAAGATTTCGGGTTCGAGTCATTCGCTCATCACGTAACAGCCCCATAAGCTTAACCAATGCAGTGTGAGCTGGAAAAAAAATTGATTAGTTCAACTCTCGAGTCTTCGGGTTCAGCCCCATAAGATGAACGAACGACTCGAAAAACCCGAAGACTCGAAACAGGCGAACTAATTCCAGTACAGAACCTAATACGATGTTGTGCATGTGCAACTAAACGAATCACTCTCCGAGACGACTCGTTCTTCCCAAGTTCAAAATGAACGAATCGTTCAAGAACAACCCATCACTACGCCTCGTGAGAGATGCTGACTCCCGCTGTAACTTTACCTGATGGTTTCGCTGTCGGACAGTGTTTCTTTACAACAGGGGTGCCCAACCCTGTTCCCGGAGATCTACCTTCCTGCAGAGTTTAGCTCCAACCCTGTTCAAACGCACCTGTCTGTAATTATCAAGTGCTCCTTCAGATCCTAATTAGTTGGTTCAGGGTTGAAGCTGAACTCTGCAGGAAGGCAGATCTCCAGGAGCAGGGTTGAAAAACGAGTGATTTAAACACTTTGTAATATTGCTGTTGTTTTTTGTACTAATTTATTTATTTATTTATGACTTCAACAGAGTCCAAAAGTCTGGGTTTTGTGAGTGTGGGTGTTGTTGGGACACTGTGGTAGGTGTGAGTCACTTTGGCATGGTGGCACTAGACTGAGTTAACAGTTGCGGTCAGTGTGTTAACCGCGAAAGACTCTCTGCTGAGTGTTGAGTTTAACAGTCTCACGTACAACTTCCTGTATCACTGGGATTGAGCCTCAGCATTGTCTAATCTCAAAATGGACACGTCACAGCAGGCGCTGGATCTATTTCTGACCATATTTTGCAGGACAGCGTTAATGCCTGCATCCGTTTGAATCTGTTTACCCATCTGCTTCATGAGTCACTGAGCCATGTCGTATTCAAGAATGCAAGTAAATGAATTTGTAAGCAGTCGTAATAAGTTCAAGCCTCGCATGTTTGGAGATTAAACAGCGACGACCGCAACTATTTTTAAACGAAGTGGACTTTTGATACTAGCAGCCACGCACATGCCCTTGTGTTTTAAAAAGAAATTTTGCAAAACAAAGGCCGTGTTGTTTTAGCATTCAGGGTGCGTGTTGAAACGATCCCAGCCAGGTTTCTCTGTCCACATCAACCATTGTAAAAACATACCGCAGAATGAAAAACAGGCGGTCGGATTTTACGAGGGAAATATAGTGGAATGTTTTATAACAGACAGACATGGGTTTTCGAAAATGATGTTGACTGAGTTTTGTTTTAAGATCTACAATTTCAAGATCGTTTCTGTCTATAACACGTATCTGAGCCGTCACACCCTTCTGGTAGGCGAGAAATTATATACGTTTGGTCTGTGTGGCTGGAGCTGTCACTTTAAGTTTCTCAGAGGACAAAAATGAATATTTTGGTGAAATTTCTGTGCGCCGTTTACTGGTACGTACTGTTCTAAGTGCAGCGACCCTTCCAAACCGCTTTTATGAAGCACACGCTGACCTTTTGGAAGCAGTTCCCGATTCTGTTTTAGCCTTCTGTGCTTTATTACTGGCCTTTTGCTTTCCTGTTACTTCATATCCAGGAAACGAGGCCACGAGGCCTTTGACGGGACGTTACACGCACACTTACAATGATAGCAAAGAATTTAAGATTTGCTGCGTAATCATGAACTTCACCTTCTATTAGATGTGAAATGCATCACTGCAGTAATATTGTTCTGGAATTGGGGGAGAGGAAGAGGCTGTCTGTTCTCACAGGCTGTGGGTGGAGGTGGGATCAGAGAGAGTCGTTTTTCCACAGTAGTGTCCAGCAGTGGCTGGTCGTTTTGTTGTTGTTGACCTCCTGCACAGCTGCGTGTCCTTCACAGCAGGTCTTGTGAAGCAGTGGTCATGACTGACCAAGAGCACTCTGGGAAAGAAGACAAAGTGTGAAACAGAGCAGTACGCAAGGGATGGACCATTTGCATGAATTAATGAATGGGAGAAATTATAACGCTTAGTATGGCAGCTGTAGGACATGGAAGGACGTTTTATTTTAATAATAATAAAATATTTTATTTTTAAAATATTTTAATTTTAATATTTAAATGTAATATTAGAATATATAAATACAGAAATTATCATTAATTAAAACGAAAACAATAAAAAATGTTACAAAATAAATATGAACTGAAATAAAATAGAAAAAAATGGCAACACAAAATTCAGCTAGCTTCCAAGGTAACATTTTCATTTTTGTTTTGTTTAACTTGAAGCAAATTACTAAAACTACAACTAATAGATAAAACTAATAAAAAACTTCATAGAGAAAAAAAAATAAAACGGATAAAAATGACAGAACACAAATAAACTACTAAAAGTTTAACTAAAATTAAAGCTGTAAAATTTTAACTAAAAAACATTAGAAAAAATAAAATTCTAAAAATAAAATTTAATTCAAAATATTAACAAAAACTATGAAACATCAGTAGTACTAACATAACACTGACTTTAACATCAAAGATGTTATTTTATTTTATTTTGTTTTATTTACATTTTTATTGAAGAAAAATGTTTTTGACAGATGTAAATTATTGTTAACTAAAACTAAAACTATAAAATGTTTATAAAAAGTATACTTGAAAAAAATCAGCTAGTTTCCTAAACAAAATTCTCATTACTTGAAGTAAATAACTAAAACTAAATGAACTAAAACAAAGTAATAATAATAAAAAATAATAAACTACACAGACAGTTGAAAAAAGAAAACTAATAAAAATTGCAGACACATAGAATTTTTTTAAATTCAAATTTAAACAATAAAAAAAGTTACTTAAAAAAAACATCAGTGGTATTAAAATAACATTGACTCCAACATCAAATTTTTATTTTATTTTATTTTATTTTATTTTATTTTATTTTATTTTATTTTATTTTATATTCATTCAGCTAGCTTCCAAGGCAACGTTCTCATTTTTGTTTAGTTTAACTAAATGAAATAAAACTTATTTAATTTAATTAAAATTAAATTTTAATTTAATAATTTAATTTACATTTTTATTTATTAAAGAAAACACTTTTATTTCTGACACATAGAACTAAAAAATAAAAATAATAAAAACTATAGACATAAAAAATGCAAAATAATTCAGAAACAATAAAAATGACAAAAGCACAACTAAATTACTAAAATGTTAACTAAAATTAAAGTGAAAACAGAATATATACCAATAAAAAATCTAATTCAAAATGTTAACGAAAAATATAAATTCATGAATGGTACTAAAATAACATTGACTAAAACATCATATTTTTATTATTTTATTTAATTATTATTTCTATTTGATAACTGAAAAAAATACAAATATATATATATACTAACGAAAACAATAGACATTAAATACTGAAAACCAATGAAAATGACAAAAACACAGCTAAATTACTAAAACTTTAACAAACTTGACATGAAAATACAAAATTCTAAATATTAACAAAAACTATAAAACCATCAATGGTACTAAAATAATATTGACTCAAACTTCACAGATGTTATTTTAGTTTATTTTGGTTTCTTTTAATGAAGAAAACACTGAAATAAAAAGTATATTTTATTTCTGACACAATGTTTTTTTTTTTTTTGCTCTATTTTCCCTCTCAGGGCTCCAACATCACAGACAGCTGTACGGAGATGCTCATGCAGGGAGTTCTGCTGAAGATCTCTGCAGGGAACATCCAGGAGCGCATTTTCTTCCTCTTTGACAACTTGCTGGTGTACTGTAAGAAGAAGAACAGGTGAGCTTTCACTTTCACCTGTCAAACCTTTCAGCTGCCAGCTGTGTTGGTTTTTAATGAGATAACAGTGAAGCTCAAAAGGAACGTTCTGTGCTGCGCTCTGTTACAGGCGTTTGAAAAACAGTAAGACGGCCACTGAGGGTCCTCGTTACCTCTTCAGAGGCCGAATCAACACAGAGGTCATGGAGGTGGAGAACGTGGATGACGGGACAGGTGTGTGTTGTTTACTCACCCTCATGTCATTACGAATCCATATCACTGAGATAATATTAGAATTTGTTTATATTATTTTTATTTTTCTGTTTTCATTTTAATTGTAGTTAAAGTTTTTAGTAATTGAGTTGTGTTTTACAATTTTATTAGGTTTTTTTTTTTTGCCCAGTTTTAGTTTTACAGTAGGTATTTTCAGTAGGTATAAATTTAGCTTTCTTTTCTGTTCTGTTCTATTGTATTGTATATTAACACAGTGAATATTAAAATGAATGTCGAAAAGTTGCAAAAAAAATACTATATTTTAAATAATTGTATAATGGCATTTTTAACTAAAACTAAAAAGATGCAAAAATGTTACAACATAAATATTAACCGAAATAAAATACAAAAATAAACATTTTCTTAATTTCAGCTAATTTCCAAGGCAACATTCTCATTTTTGTTTAGTTTAATTTGAAGATAATAACTAAAACTAAAATTAAATGAACTTAAAGTAATAAATAAAACTAATAAAAACTACATAGACATATTAAAAAATCAAAACCAATAAAAATCACAAAAAAACAACTAAATTACTAAAACCTTAACTAAAATTGAAAACAGAAAATATGTAAAAAAAAAAAAAAAAAAAATCTAATTCAAAATATTCACAAAAACTATAAAATCATCAATGATACTAAAATAACATTGACTCTGACATCACAGATTTTATTTTACTTTTATTTTATTTTATTTTATTTTATTCTATATTGGCACAGTGTATATTGAAATTAATGTTGAATTAACAAAGTATATTGTATATTTATCAACATTTACATTATTATTTTCACATATAATAATAATAATAATAATAATAATAGTATTTGTATTATTGTTATACTATATTACACATTCATATATAATGATAATAATAATAATAATAATAATAATAATAATAATAATAATAATATATCTTACATAATATTTGTGTAATGGCATTTTGAATGTTTTTTTTTATTTCAAAGGATAAAATTATTATATAGACATTAAAAATATGAAAACCAATAAAAAATGACAAAACACAACTAAATTACTAAAACTTTAAAACTAAAATTAAAGTGAAAACAGAAAATATGCCAAAAAAATCGAATTAAAAATATGAACAAAAACTATAAAACTATTATTGGTACTAAAATAACATTGACTGCAACATCACAGATTATTTATTTATTTATTTTTTTATTTAATTTTATTTAATTTTATTTTATATTGACACTGTGTATATTGAAATTAATGTTGAATTAACATAAAGAAACTATATTTTAAATAATATTTGTGTCATGACACAATCTTTAAATGTATTTTTGTTTTTCATTTCAGATGATAAATTCACTATGTAGATGTATTAAAAAAATAAAAACAGAAAATATGCCAATAAAATCTAATTCAAAATATTTAAAAATATATATAAAACCATCAATGGTACTAAAATAACATTGACTCTTTATTATTCATTGACTCTGATTATTTTATTTATTTTATTAAATATTATTATTTACAATTATTTTATAATTATTTTATAATTATTATTTATTTTATCTTATTTTATTTTAACACAGTGTATATCGAAATTAAAGTCAAATCAACATAAAAAAGCATATTTTAAATAATATTTGTCTAATGACATCTTTTGTTTTTTTATTCATTTCAGAGGATAAAATTAATTCGAGCAATTCAAGATTAAAAGCAATATATATCAAACTGTATCAATTTCATGTTTTAATTTTGTATTTAATGATACACACACACGTGTGTATATTTATTTATATATTTATTTTATTTATTTAGTATATTATTTTCATCTAAAGCAACTGCGTGTGTACTTTGTTTATTTATTTGAGTTATTATTATTATTATTATTATTATTTTGTTTTATTTAACTATAATACTCCTGATCCATTTGACTATTTTATTTTCTGTAAAACACAGAAGAAGTATTTTAGCAGAATGTGTTTTACCGTATAATGAAAGTTATCGGCTACTAAGGCTATGAAGCTTTAAAAGTGACAAAATAGCACCATAAAAGTAGTTCATATAAGTCATGTGACAGCAAACATAATTGGCTTTAATGGAAATCCATCCGTTCGTTTTAAAACAACTGCAACATCGTTGCACCCTCAGGGGGGAAACTATAATAAACTCTACAGCTCTGTAGCGGTTAATAGTTTAAAAGCGTGTGGGGTAAGCCTTTAACTACTTTACCAGCTAAAGGTTAGAAAAATGGCATTTTCTGGGCAGGATGACAAGTGCTTGGAGCCCAGTGACTGGATGAACTCTTGAGCGGAGTGTGTTTTGGCGACGGAGAGGCCCTGATTATCAGTTATATTTGTAGAAACAATCATTTGCTCCCTGGCGGACCTAATATCTGGCGGCTCTGGAGATGAACGGGTTTCAGTCCGTGGAATCTAAACGAAGCCAACGCCACCGCATTTGCTTGTGGGTGTTTTCCCGTTCTCCCCAATGGCTCCGTGTAAAATCCAGACATAGACTATTATTCGAGTGTAATGAAAGCTGTTAGTTTGATGGAGACTTCCTGTGCGTGGCTGTAAAAGTGCACTCGAAGTCATAGATGATGAGTTTGTCTTTGATTTGCATTTTAGTTGTTCAGGTAAAAGCTTGTAGCTTTTTATTATAATGAATTAAAATACTGCGAGGGCTAATGAAGCGGTTTTAAAATGGATGGGTGTTCGTATGAGAGTTGAGAGCAATTTGGAAATTGTTTCGGTTGAATTAAAGGAAGGTGCTGCCTGTAGTGGCGTTATCCCACCAGCGGTCGTACAGATGGATGCCTGTAATTTATCCAATTCCTGTGCTGAATTGAGAGGCGTAATCATTGCAACACGCAGGCCGTTCACGAGGGAAGGAAACACAGGCGCCCAGATTGACTGATTATGGTGCGAAGCAACGGCCCATTTCTAATGCATGAGAAAAACTGATGAATATGCTCAGCTTATTTGTTTTTTTTTTTTTTTTGTTTTTTTTTTTTGCATGTGGTTTTCAGGGTTATGCTCTGTCGGATCTTGCTTGTTTGGCTGTCATGATTATTACATAATCATCTTATAAATAAATAAGGGAGTTTTAAGCAGATGTAGTCTCTCTTTCTAAAGCATGAGTGTGTTATGTGAACTTTTCAAATGAACTTGTGAACTATACGTGAACGTATTAACATCATGTTCACATGCACTGTTCCACCTTGATCTTGCATAATACTGAAGAATTTTGAACAGAAGTAAATAATAATAACATAATGTTTAATACATTCAAAACAACCATTATAAATAAATTAATTAATTAATTACTAATAAGTAGTAAATAATAATAATAATAATGTATTCATTCATTGACTCATTTACTAATAATTTGTTATATATATTATTGTAATGTATAAAATAATATAACAATAACAATTATTTATTATTATTATGTGTAATAAGAATGTAAATGTTGATAAATCTACAATATAGTTTATTATTGTTATTATTATTATATTATTTGTAATAATAATAATGTAAATGTTGATAAATCTATAATATATTTCATTTTAAAATAATAATAATAATAATAATATAATGCATTAATTAATTAACATAATTAACAATGCATTAATTTATTGATTAAGTTACTAATTATATATATATATATATATATATATATATATATATATATGTGTGTATATATATGATATAATATATTATTATTGTTATTGTTGTTATTTTATTTGTAATAATAATAATGTAAATGTTGATAAATATACAATATATTTTTTAATAATATAATAATAATGCATTAATTAACAATTATTATAAATAAAAATTATTATTATTATTATTATTATTATTATTATACTTATTATTATTATAATGCATTAATTAATTAACATAATTAACAATGCATTAATTTATTAAGTTACTAGTATATATATATATATTTATGTGTGTGTGTATATATGATATAATATATTATTATTATTATTGTTATTATATTTGTAATAATAATAATGTAAATGTTGATAAATATACAATATAATTTGTTAATAATAATAATAACAATAATAATAACAATACATTAATTAACAATTATTATTATAAATAAAAATTGTTATTATTATTATTATTATGTGTAAAAAATAATGTAAATGTTGATAAATATACTACATAATATACTTTATGGTGCACATATTTCTATTATAATAAAAATGAGAATATATATATAAATATATATATAAATAATTAATTATTGTTATATATATATATATATATATATATATATATATATATAGTTATATAAAGTTTATATAAGAATTATGTAATTGCACATATCTGCATAAATAATAATAATATAATATACTATATGTTATGTAATATACTTTATTTAATTGCACATATTTAATAACAACAATAATAACAATGTATTAATTTAGTGATTCATTTAAGAATTAGTTTATATATTGTGTAATATAATAATAATAATGTAAATGTTGATAAGTATACTATATAATATACCGTAGTTTGTCAAATATAAATTATTTAATTTTTTAAATAGTTGTAAATAATTCTTTAAAATGGCACATATTTGCATTATTTTTATATTACAGATCCACCTTAATCAGGCATAAAACTGAAGAATTTTGGACATAAATAAATAAAAATCACGTAACATTCAAAACATGCAAAACCGCCATTATTTTTAATAATAATGGTAATAGTAATAATAATAATAATAAATGTATTTTGTTTGTTTACTTAAAAATTCAAATAATATTATTTTATTAATTGCTTTATTTACAGTGAATCATCAGCACCAAATTTATGATTATGACAGCCCAGTTTGCAAAGCACAGAGCCATACAATGTCGAGAAGTGCTTATCCCGAAACAATGCATGAGAATGATTAAGAAAGCAGCACACACGGTATTGTTTGGAAGTTGCAAAAAAAGTTCTAAAGGATTTTGTTCCTCAGAGACATTGATGCAATCAGTGCTTCAAGATGGGTTTTAATTCCTGCCTGTTCTTCAGGACTGTTCAAATAGCATGTCGATTCTTCACGGCCTTGTAATTAGAGCGATCGATTCGTCGTCTGCCTGTGATCCATTTCATTCATGGCCTGTTTTGTTTGTTGCCTGTTTCATGTGGGAATGTTTCATTTGCTCTGAACTTTACTGCTCTCATGGGCTGTTCACACTGCTTTGTTTACGGCCAAGAACATCCATTTTGTCATCTGGGCCGCTTTGATAGATAGCCTGGCATACAAATGTGGAGGGAAGGCAAGAATGCGAAACGGAGAACATTGCTGGTCGTGCCACATGTAGACAAACGGGCCACACAGACAAAAGAAAATATGTTTTGGAAAATTTAAGGAAGTGGCCTGGGAGGGCTATAAAAGGCGTCTCTGACAGGCAGACATTGATTACTTTTCTGTGTTTTTCCTCAGCGGATTACCACAGCAGCGGGAACATCGTGAACAACGGCTGGAAGATCCACAACACGGCGAAGAACAAGTGGTTCGTCTGCATGGCCAAGACGCCCGAGGAGAAGCAGGAGTGGCTGGAGGCCATTTTAAAAGAGAGAGAACGACGAAAAAGTGAGTAGGGATGTAATAATACCTGCTGGGAAAAAACATTACGTTACGGCTAATTACGTGTACTATGAGTGAACGAAAGTCTTCATTTGAGATTTAACGGTCAGATTTTGCTGACAGTACGGTATTACAATGGAATTGTAATTGTCAATTTTTTTGTTGATTATTATAATATATTTTTTTTATTAGTATTATTATGCTTTTGTTAATTTAATTTAATTTTAACATATTATATAAACAGGTAAAATAAAGTAATATAAAAACAAATTAAAATGTGTAACAATAAATATATTGACACACTGGATATATATGTATATATTAGCAGTATAATAAAAGTCGTAATTCGAGATTTAATAGTCAGATTTTGCTGTACGGTATTACAATGTAATTATAATTGTGCATTATTTTTGTTATATTATTATTTTTTCTTAAATATTTATTATTATATTATATTATTTAAACAGATAAAATAAACTAAATATAAAAACAAACAAATAATTGTAACAATAAATATACTGACACGTTGAATCCTGAAATTAATATCAAATCAATATAAAGAAATTTTATACAAAATAATATGTATATATTAGCCATATAATAAAAGTTGTAATTTGATATTTAATAATCAGATTTTGCTCTGCGGTATTACATGTAATTATAATTGTGCATTTTTTTTTATCACTTTTTAAAAATAATTTATTATTATTCTAATTATTATATTATGTTATGTTATATTATATTATATTATAAACAGATAAAATTTACTAAATATAAAAATTAAAAAAAATTGTAACAATAAATATATTGATACATTGAATCCTGAAATTAATATAAAATCAATATAAAGAAATTTTATACAAAATAATATGTATATATTAGCAATATAATAAAAGTTTTTTGCTCTACAGTATTACAATGTAATTATAATTGTGCATTTTTTATTTTTTTATTAAATATTACTATTATTATTATTATTCTAATTATTATATTATATGATATTATATTATAAACAGATACAATAAACTAAATATAAAAATAGTAAAAAAAATTGTAACAATAAATATACTGACACATTGAATCCTGAAATTAATATAAAATCAATATAAGCAATATATATAAATATATATACAGCAATATAATAAAAGTAATTATAATATTATATTATATTATATTATATTATATTATATTATATTATATTAAAATAAAAGTTAAAATAAATTGTGAAATTAATGCAGAATCAATATAAAGAAAATATATCTAAAATAATATCTTTATAATAGCAATATAGCAAAAGTCATAATTTGTGATTTAATAGTCAGATTTAGCTGTATGATATTAAATGTATTAAATTTATAAATAGATAAAACAAACTAAATTAATGTAGAATCAATATAAAGACATCAAACATTAAACTATATATATAAGACAATATAAGAACATTTTATTGTATCATTTATATTGTATTTATTATATTATATTACATTATTCATGTGTTTGTTTATTTATTTATTTATTTATTTATTTAGGCCAGTATCACCAATACTGATACCTATATGAAATTTATTTTAACATTTAATACACCAAAACATGATCATTTTTTAATTCATTTATTTTTTTTTACAAAATATAAATTTACATTATATATTTTAAATGACAACTTTTATTACATTGCTATTTTATATATATACTATTTTATATATATTTTCTTTTTATTGATTCTACATTAATTTTGGAATTTATTGTGTCATAAGACATATATAGACAACATAAGAAAACAAATTAATTTATATAATAGCAATATAATAACATTGATATATTATATTTTATTTTATTTCATTTTTAAGAACAGTATCACCGAATATCACAGAAATTTGAACATATAATAGACCAAAATATGACAGTTTTTTACAGAATATAATCTTATAATTTGCATTATGTACACTAACAGTAAGATTTTTAATATTTTTAAAGAAGTCTCTTCTGCTCACCAAGTCTGTATTTATGTGATCCAATTTTACAGTAAAAATGTGAAATATTTTTACCATTTAAAATAACAGTTTTCTATTGGACTACATTTAACTACTGTACATTAGTTAACACGAACTAAAATATACACATATACACAGTAGACACACATGTACATACACTGTGCTAACACATTTGACACATAAACTCACACAATCCATGCAATTCTGGGTTCACACTGATCTCTCTCTTATTTGCTTTTTCAGCATTGAGACTGGGCATGGAGCAGGACACCTGGGTGATGATATCTGAAAAAGGCGAGAAGCTTTATAACCTCATGAGTAAACAGGGCCACCTCATTAAAGACCGCAAGCGCAAACTCACCACCTTCCCCAAGTGCTTCCTTGGAAGGTAGGTCAGCGAGAGCCATCTCTCAATGCTCTCTGTCTATACGGATAATGGCTGCGATAGACATCCAGGAGAGATTACGCTAGAGGTCACGACCTGTAGTATCACGGGAGTGCGAGTGACACGCTGAGAATGAGAGTGTGTAGCTGTAGAAGTGACTGTAGTGACCGGAGCACATAACAATTCATGAACATCATAAATAACACAGCAGTGAAGTGTAACAGAGTCGAGCAGATCTCAGGCTACTGTACATGATGAATGGCTCTTAAACACTTTTATTACCCGTCCATTTCTGCAGAGTCCATCTGTCTTTTGTTTTTTATTTTCTTTGACTTGTGTGTTGAAGAATAGCTTCTAGGTCCCTTTTTTTGGTTGGGAGTCTTCTTTTAAAGCATTGGTTGAATGTTTATACCTGCTTTTTATTTAGCAGTTTAAATCTGGTCTGTTTTAAATGGTAGCCAGAGTTCCCTGCACCACCCAGTTTGTTTTTAAACTGTTCAAAACACCACAGAGGTAACTGGCATAGTTATGAGCGAACCCAGATGGAATCTGTAGAACTGGTTTAGATTATCTGGATTGATTTAGGAGAAAATATGAGGAGTTGATTGAAAATGGTCACATTTTAAGTGTGTTCTAACGCCATGGCGTGTCGTTGGCTGCATAGACGAGCACAGAACACTATTTAGTGTCCCAGCCTTAGAGGAGACAAAAGAGAAGTGGATTGATTTTTTATATCTACTTTATATTACGCTGCTGCCACACAGATCTAATATAAACATGCGATTTCTTTCCCAGCTGTTTAGCTTCACAAACAAACCCTGCAGTTTTTGTGTGTTTTTAACATAAACTTGTGTGTTTTTGACTGTTTAAGCGCAATTAGACATGAAAGAGATTTTAGTTTAGTACTCACATGCCGTGTGACAGACGCTTTCTGTGCGTGATTTGGATGTGTGCGCTCAGAAAGCCTTGTATCAGAAGTTTAAACTGATATGGCTTTAAAAAGCATGATTTCAGCATGATAAACAAAACCAAACAGATGTTTTTTTAGGAGAGTATCTGAGGAAGAAGCTGTAAAGGCACCATCATATTCTGGAAAAGGGGGCAGGGAGCAGCAGCTCATTTGCATTTAAAGGAGAAGTTTACAGATAATGTACTCACCCCCTTGTCATCAAATACCCTGTAACCACAGCTGTGGTTGCCGGAATTTTACCGTAAAAAATACGGTAGCAACATTTTATGTTTCGCGGTTTTTACTTAAATTTACAGGTAAGTACCGTAATTTCATTAACTGATGTAATGTTAATGTACCAACTTATTGAAGTATTGAAGAAAAAACTAAGAAAAGGGTTATTTCAACAAAAAAAACCATCAAATTTAAAAAAAAAAATGTAACATCAATGTAAAATGTAAAATGTAATCAGTTTACGGTTATTCACTGTAAATTTTACCGTTAACCATTTAACAGGTTTTTACTGTAGCATTTTTACAGTATTTTTACCATTAAATTCACAGTAATTTTTTACAGTGTATATTCATGTCTTTCTTTCTTCAGTTGTAAAGAAATTTCAGTTTCAGGATTTCTCTCCATGTAATGGACTTCTTTGGTGCCCCAAAATTTCAACTTCCAAAATGCCGAGGAATAAGGGTCTTATCTAGCAAAACGATTGGTTATTTTCCAAAATATTTACAATTTGTATACTTTTTAACCTGAAGCGCTCGTCTTGTCTAGCTCTCTCTCTGTGAACTTTGTTTTTTTTTTCGGTCATGACAGTTAGGGTATGTTGAAAAACTCCCATCTCATTTTTTCCTCCAACTTCAAAATCGTCCTACATCGCTGTTTTACCTTTTTTTTATAAAGGGTATTTGATCTTCTTTGCACATTCGCTTTGTAAACACTTGGTTGGTATTTCTGCAGCGATGTAGGACGATTTTGGAACATTTTGGAAGTTCAAACTCGCGGGCACCATAGAAGTCCATTACATGGAGAGAAATCCTAAAATGTTTTTCTCAAAAAAAAAAAATTCTTTATGACTGAAGAAAGAAAGACATGAACATCTTGGAGTACATTATCTATAAATTTTTGTTCTGGAAGTGAACTAATCCTTGGATGAAAACCTTGTTTCTGCTTCCACTCAAAATAGGCATTTCCAAAATGATATAATAAATGATCTCGGTATTTTGAGCTGAAACTTCCTAGACACTTTCTGGGGACACCTGAGATGTTTATTACATATTGTAAAAAGGGGCATAATAGGTCTTCTTTAAAGGGAGCTGAGAGTATTAGAGTTTTACAGTGTTATTGGCAGGTGAAATTCTATTCAGATTAGTCTTATTATTTATTGAACAGAAATGTAAAAGGTTTGTCGCCCCAGAAAACACTGATATTGTGACATATTATTACAATTAAAAATAACACTTTTCTATTTTAATGTGTAAAGACATTTTCAGCAGCAGTTACTCCGGTGTTCAGTCACATGATTCTTCAGAAATCATTCTAATATGCTGATTTGATTCTTAAGAAACATTTGATTTTTTATTATCAGTGTTGAAAACAGTTATGTTTAATATAACATATATATTTTTTGGGACGTTTTGAATTCTAGAAAGTTTAAAAGAAGAGCATTTATTTAAAATAAAAATTAAAATCTTTTGTAACATTATAAATGTTTTACTGTCACTTTTGTCCTTGCTGAATTAAATTTATATATATATATATATATATATATATATTTTTTTTTTTTACAAAAAATTGTACTTTATTTTTTTTTTTTTTTTTACAAAAAATCTTACTGATCCAGAACTATACAACAATAGCATGTATTAGTATTAGTAATCTAATTCAACGAGATAGTTCACCCAAAATTGAAAATTATGTCGTTAATTACTCACCCTCATGTCGTTCTGGATTCCATTTTTTTTGTAGACTCTGTTTTATTGGGTTAAATTAAAATTAAATAATAAATATTAATTAAAAAAGCATGTCTAATTAATCAAAATAAAAACAAATCTCAAATTTGGTTTTATTTTGACCAAATTCTGTGTTTTCCATTACTATCCTGGATTTAATTGTAATGGTTTCATTAAATTTTAATAATCAAAAGCACTTCTAATGAATTGATTTCATTGCTATATTGTTATTTTATTTATTTCTTGTTTATTTAAAAAAAAAATTTTTTACTGGTAAATATTTTTTTCCTGGTAAATATTCCTTAAAAATAATGTTTTAATAATAATTTTATTAGTAGTAGTAGTACTATCATTACATTTGGTAATATATTTCTGTCACAGTTTCTTCAAGTTAAACCAAACTTTTTTTTGAAATAAATAATATATGTTTATATATTCATTTACTCACATTTTGAGACGGCAGAGGCTGTAAACACAGCGAGTGTCACGCACGCTTCAGTATGTGTGTAGTAAACAAAACCACGCATCTACACCATTCATGCACACAGACACACACAGAACATGCAGGATTCATATTTAAATAGTATTTTTGCAGCTTAATATTCACATACACTAGTCCATACTGCGTTTTGACTATTTTAACAATCCATTTGATCTCTCTTTAAACCTCTGGTTACAGCCACTTTTAACCCAGAACAATGCAGTGCTAGAATGTAACATGAAGTTGTTCAGCATCAATCAACCAATCATAAACATCCTTAATGCTTGCCTCATTAAATATTCATGAAGTGTCTTTAATTTTAACATTTTATAGAAACAGTATCAGCTAAGGTGAGATTTAAACCAGAATAGATTTATATGGCAACATCTCCATATTTAGACAAGCAGGTATTAAAACAAATCACACATTAGCCTCGTAAATATGCAAATAAGAATGTCTAACTTTAAACCTGACTATTTAGGATTAAGGACTAAACCAGAGAATAACCCAGGATTATATTAACCTAGGATAGAGGATATTAACTTAACATGTTTTTTAGTGACTTTTCACCACAAGGTAGTTTTCCACACGAGTTATTATCATTTTAGTAAGTTTGATCTGATAGAAATATTGACGCCTGCCTTTGAAGATGTAAGTGTGAACATCTGCAGTCTGCATTACGTTTCAGTACTCAGACCAGAGAATATAAAGGCGATTGTTCCAAGATGTGTTGGATTTTTCCCGCTCTGATCTCTTTTGTTTTAAGCGTGGCTGGGAAATCCTCAGGCTGAACTCAGATTAACTCAGCTCGACTGGGAATCCAGAAGTCTCCGCAGCTGGCTTTCATAATTTAAACCCTTTGAGTTGTCAATATGACAACCTCACCGTTTGCTAAAATAAGATATACGAAACGTTGTGGCGCTCAACTGCGCTCAACCGCAAACGAGACTTTCACTCTTTATAATGTCTTTTGGTCTGGATTTGCCTGTTCAAAGGAGATGATAATAAGAAACCTCCTCAAAGAACAACTGCTTATAGTTGTGGCCAGATTATATTGTAAATGGATTTAGGGGCACAGCATTTTTTCCCCCCCAGCATTTCCAGACAGCACACAGACAGCGAGGTCTAGAGCGGGAATGGATTCATTAAAGATAGAGATCACAGACAGCAGATAATGTTCATGAGTGGGTGGTTTGTGCGTCTCAGAAAGCCAGATGGACTGAAGAAAATATGACAGGAGAACCTGTGAAAATATATCTCTGTCTGGGTGAACGCGTTGAAACACTGTGGTGATCTGGCCACCGGTTTGTGTTACTATTTTAATGTGTTATTCACAGCCAGTAGTATTTTTGATCAGTCTGATCTCTGTTTGCCTCATATATTTCTAAGGCCGCGTTGTGGAAAACGCGGGCAGAAATGCGGAATCCAGTCCTAAAAATAGAATTCACTGTACACAAGATGTCACAGAATTTGCCAAATTTTTATGAATAAATCAAAAGTAAAACGCGTTATGGCATAGCGTTTATAAATATTAAGCTGCAAAATTATTATTTAAAATATGAATCCTGCGTGTTCTGCATGTCTCTGTGTGAATGAATGGTGCAAACGCACGGTTTCGTTTACTACACACATACTGAAGCGTGTGTGGCGCTCACTATGTTTTTACCCTTTGCTGCCCTAATATATGAGTACATGAACACATAAACAATCTCTAGAACTGCTCTGAGAGTCACTTCATGAGCATTTTACCATTTCTTTTGAGCAAAAACTATCGTCATATCATTATACAAACAGAAACCCAGAAACTGCAACCTGTCAAAATAAAAGTTTGGTTTAACTTGAAGAAACTTTGACAGGAATATATTACTTAATGTAATGATAATACTACTACTACTAGTAAATTTTTTTTACAACATTATTTTTAAGGAATATTTACCAGAAAAAAAAAAAAATTTACTAGTAAAAAATTATTAAATAAACATGAAATAAATAAAGTAAGAAATATTTACCAAAAAAACTTATTACCAGAATTTATTTACCAGAAAAATGTAAATAAACACAGTATTGCTGAAAATAAATAAATTAATTAAATATGAATAAAATAACTTATTCATTTTATAAAATCAATTAATTAGAGATGCTTTTGATTATTACAGTTTAATGAAACCATTAAAACGGAATCCCGAAAAACACAGAATTTAGCAAAAAATAAAACACATTTCATAGAGCCTTAAAATATTTTAATAAATTGTCATTAAATTGTGCAAGTTTCATGATTTCAATTAATTATACATGTTTATTTTTTTTATTTTTTATTTAACCAAACAAAAATTTGGAATAAAAAATAAAACAGACTTCATAGGGCCATATATCCCTCCAGTGTTTTAATACAATTTCACTCTTCTCCGCTTTCATATAATTCTCCCCTTGCAATAAGTGCCTCTCTCTCATATGCTAAATTTGCATATTAAACACTGAGTATTGAATTTGCAGCAAATGTTTGCTCTTAATTAACAATCAGACTTAATTAAAACACTTGCTTTAAGGATATTATTGACTAATATTTAGCTATACACCATTTTTTAGAACAAGCTGCTCTAAGAAATTATGTATTTATTGTGCTCACTCATGACTAGCATATAGCATTTGACAGATTACAGTGCATTCACATTTACTAGTATATATGTTCTACATATTCATGATAGATTGATTTCAGAATTAGTCAATATTGGATATTTATCAGGTAGTGTTTATAAAGATATATATATATATATATATATATAGCCGTAATGGTAATTTTCTTATTATATCTGCACATTTACGATTATTTTCTATTTGTAAGACATGCTGTTTTGTGCAACGTTACAGCCTTATGAGCTTCTGTTTTTACATGTATAATTTACAATTTTAAACAGTCTATTGTTATTGACAACAGTTTAAAATAATGGTTAAAGTAATTGGTAAATTCTAGTATTTGATATTAAAGATTATATTTTGTTTTATTTGTATTATATTTAGAAATTATCTTTGATAATATGTTATAGAGCAGCAAATTTAAATTGCTTTGATCAGCCATAATATAACATTGTTACGTGCCACTTGAGCTACACAAACATCTGTGTTTCTTGATTAAAAGCCTAGTGTCTTTGTGATCTGAAGGAATTCATTTCAGTAATGTAGTCCGTGGTGTGATGTACAGTTCTGTTGTGCAGAAAACCAGGTAACAACTTGAAAGCAATTACCAAAGTGACAGCATGCTGACAAACCCTGCATTATTTCCCATCTTTTCACTCCTTCTCTTTCAATCATTGAATCTAATTCTGTCACAGAGACTGCGCTGATGTTGTTTTACATTTGTACATTCTGTCTCGTTCTGTGCTCATCTTTCTTTATTCATTTCAGTCACTGTCATCTTCTTTTTCTCTCCACATCCGTCATTCGTTCAGTCAGCGAAAATGCACTTAAATCCAAAGTTAAATGGTTGTAATTCATGAATGCTTTTTTAGAGAAATTGTATCTCCTAAAACCTCAGAGGTCTGTTGGAGACTGAGATGTTTCTCATGCTGGATCACCGTCGAACTCTGGGAAGAGCCGCAGGATTACACTGGTGGAGCTTGGCATGTTCGTTTTGGTTTTGCGGAGAGCTGGATGGGAAGGAGAGCCGGGGAGGGAGTGGTGGGAGTAGAATCAGATATCCTCTACTGAGACAGTGGCTTTACCCAGCAAAATTACTAAATTATACAGGGCAGTCAGTTTAGCTTTATCGGGCGAAAAAGACAGCAACTTAAGAAACCAGAGAAAGATTGAAAAAAAGAGTAGGAGAGAAACAGAAAAGGAATGAAGGGTTTTTTCGTTGAATTCGAATTTCGGCATTGTTAAGAGGATCAATGGATGGATTGATGGATGGATATATGATAGATGGAGAGATAGATGAGGAAAGAAAGAAAGAAAGAAAGAAAGAAAGAAAGGAAAAGTGACCAGACTTAAACTCCGTCTCACTGCACAAGAAGAATTATTGAGCTTGTCTCTGTGGTGTGATCACTCAATTTTAATGGATTTTGTTGACAGTCATTCATATAATTTATGGGTCCCTCTTTGTTTGTCCTCACATTATTTATATGTCCTCCGTCTCTCTTTTCTTAGTGAGTTTGTGTCGTGGCTGATGGAGATTGGAGAGACCAATAACCCTGAGGAAGGGGTTCATTTGGGCCAGGCTCTCCTGGAAAACGGCATCATCCACCACGGTTAGTTCCATTTTCTATGGAAGCCCTTTTCTTCCACTGAATTAAAAATAGAAAAAGGTCATTGAGACTTTTTGTCTCATAATTCTGACTTCTTTTCTCAGAATTGCGTGATATAAACTTGCAACTGCAAGTTGCAATTCTAAGAAATGAAGTCACAATTCTGAGAAATAAAGTCAGAAAAAACTCCCAATTCTGACTTTTTCTGTTGTAATTGCAAGTTTATATCTCACAATTCTTTTTTCTCAGAATTGCGTGATATAAATTCAGAATTGTATGTTATGAAGTCTGTATGTTATGTGAGATATAAGCTCACAAATCTGTCTTTTTTTCTCAGAATTGCATGATATAATCTTGCGATTGTAACTTAAAAAGTCAGAATTGTGAGATATAAACTTGTAAATATGACTTTTTTCTCAGAACTGTGTGAAATAAATTCAGAATTGAGTGTTATAAAGTCAGAACTGTGAGATGTAAACTCGCAAATGTCTTTTTTTTAAAGAATTTCTTGATATAAACTTGCAATTGTGACTTATCAAGTCAGAATTATGAGATATAAACTCACAAATATTACTTTTTTCTCAGAATTGTGTGAAATAAATTCAGAATTGCAGGTTATAAAGTCAGAAGTGTGAGATGTAAACTCGCAAATGTCTTTTTTCCTCAGAATTATGTGATATAAACTTGCAAATGTGAGTTATAAAGTCAGAATTGTGAGATATAAACACACAAATACGACTTTTTTCTCAGTATTGTGTGATATGAATTCAGAATTGTGTTATAAAGTCAGAAGTGTGAGATATAAACTCGCAAATCTGTCTTTTTTTCTCAGAACTGCATAATATAAACTTGCAATTGTGAATTATAAAGTCAGAATTGCAAATCATAAAGTTGAAATTCTGAGAAATGAAGTCATAATTGTGAAATATAAACTACCAAATTCTGCCTTTTTTTCTTAAAATTGTGAGTTTATACCTGACAATTCTGACTTTTTTCTCTGAATTGCATGATATAAACTCACAATTGTGAGTTAAGTCAGAATTGCAAGAAATAAAATTTGCAATTCTGAGAAATAAACTCCCATTTCTGACTTTTTTTCTCAGAATTGTGTGATAAAAGCACACAATTGCAAGTTATAAAGTCAGAATTATGAGATATAAACTCGCAAATCTGACTTTTTTTTCTCAGAATTGCAGTATATAGTCATTATAATTGCAAGACATAATGTCGCAATTCTAAAAATAATAAAGTCAGAATTGTAAGATATAAACTCGCAAATCTCTTTTTTTCTCAGAATTGCATGATATAGCCTTAAAATTTTGACTTATAAAGTCATAATTGTGAGAAATAAACTTGTAAATATGACTTTTTTCTTAGAATTGTGTGATATGAATTCAGAATTGCGTGTTATAAAGTCAGAATTGTGAGATGTAAATTCGCAAATCTGTCTTTTTTTCTCAGAATTGCATGATATAAACTTGCAATTGTGACTTATAAAGTCAGAACTGTGACATATAAACTCGCAACTATGACGTTTTTCTCAGAATTGTTTAATATGAATTCAGAATTGCGTGTTATAAAGTCAGAAGTGTGATATAAACTCGCAAATATGACTTTTTTTATTAGAATTGTGTGATATGAATTCAGATTTGCCTTACAAAGTCAGAACTATGATATAAACTCGACAAATCTGTCTTTTTTTCTCAGAATTGCGTGATATAAACTTGCAATTGTGACTTATAAAGTCAGAACTGTGAGATATAAACTCGCAACTATGACGTTTTTCTCAGAATTGTTTAATATGAATTCAGAATTGCGTGTTATAAAGTCAGAAGTGTGATATAAACTCGCAAATCTGTCTTTTTTTCTCAGAACTGCATAATATAAACTTGCAATTGTAAGTTATAAAGTCAGAATTGCAAATCATAAAGTTGAAATTCTGAGAAATAAAGTCATAATTGTGAAATATAAACTCCCAAATTCTGCCTTTTTTTCTTAAAATTGTGAGTTTATACCTGACAGTTCTGACTTTTTTCTCTGAATTGCATGATATAAACTCACAATTGTGAGTTAAGTCAGAATTGCAAGATATAAAAGTTGCAATACTGAGAAATAAGAATCAGAATTGTGTGATAAAAGCGCACAATTGCAAGTTATGAAGTCAGAATTGTGAGATATAAATTCCTAAATCTGACTTTTTTCTCAGAATTGCACGATATATTCATAATTGCAAGACATAATGTTGCAGTTCTAAAAATAATAAAGTCAGAACTGCGAGATATAAACTCCCAATTCTGACTTTTTTTTGCAAATGCATGTTAAGTCAGAATTGTGAAATATAAATTCGCAATTTTGAGAACATCTCAGTTTTTTTCCCCCTCCAAAAAAGTCAGAATTGTGGGAAAAAAGTCAGAATTGCGAGATACAAACTTGTATTTGTGAGAAAAAAGTCAGAATTGCACATTTTTGTCTCGATTCTGAGAAAAAAAATCAGAATTGCGACTTTGTATTACGCAGTTCTAGTAGTCAGAATTGTGAAATAAAAAGTCGCAATAACCTTTATTTATTTTTCCACTCTATGCCATAATTTTTATTTTTTACTAACATATGCTGTAAAATTTGGGCTTGTGACCTGTCACATGACAATTAACTGACATCGGAAAATATCAGCTTCAAATCTCTACCTCATTTCTATTTTTAGGTCAGAGGGATTCATCTGACAAAAACTTTTGAATACAAACAGTTGACAAAATTAAATAAACAGAGAGAGAGAGAGAGAGAGAGAGAGAATAAAATGTTCTTTATTCTGCAGAACACAATTTTTATTTTGAAAATACAATACAGACAAAACACACACAATATGCAAATCTTATAAATAAGAAAAAAGTGCTGTTTGTGCTTTACTAATATAGTAAAGGGATAGTCTACCAAAAAATGAAATTCTGTCATTATTTACTTCTCCTCAAACCTGTCTGCATACTTTTCTTCTGTGCAACACACCAGAAGAATATTGGTAACCAAACAGTTTTGGGTTCCTTTGACTGTTATTATATTTTATTTCTTTTTGTGTCCATATGGAAGTCAAAAGCATTAACAACAATCTTCAAAATATATTTGCATGTGTTCCACAGAAAAATAAAGTCATACAGGTTTGGAACGACATGAGGCGAAGTAAATGATGACAGAATTTTCATTTTAGAGTAAACTATCTGTTTAATGCAGATGGCTGATTAGACAAATAGCTCTCTTAATATTTCAATAGCCCTGACATCATTGTTCTCAAGCCCTGAGGAGTTCTGGGAGTGTCCACGAGCAGATGGCTTTTTATAACTTTGTCTGTTTTTATATGAAGTGTTACAAATATTCATTCCTTCACACCCTTCTGTTTGTTTAATACTGAGAGAAAAGGCTGGTCTTCTGTCTGCTTTGTCTTTTGTTGTTTGTTTGGGTAGTGGGGTCCCGTTCTGCTTAATGCATGCTCACCGTATGGACGATTTTTTTTTTCCGTAAAGGAGTCTGACTGGCTTTGAGCCAGGACTTCATGCTAAATCACTTTTCACTTCACCGCTTCCTAACAGGGAGAAATAAATTTGAGCATTAGGGCCCTCTGTCCGCTCGCTCGCATTTACAGCTTTGGTGAGAAAGATTCTTAAGCCTTCGCTAAGTGTTCGCTGAGGAGGATGAATTCATTTGGCAGAAACAGCAGGATTACTTTTCATAAGCACGTTAGTGTTACTTGCATTTGTGCTAACATGGAGCTGAAAGCTTCTAAATTCCATTGAGAGATTCTGGTCCTTAAAAGTTTTTGTAGCCTTTTGTGTCATTGTAAAAGCAACAAAGATATTCAATCAGCCTCATTGTATATCATTTCTCTCGCCATGTAAAATGAATCCACATAGAGTATAAGCCAAAATCTTTCAAATCTTTACATTACAGTGGTAATGTTGTATTTATTTGAAATAGAAGTGCTAATGAACAATATATGGAAGCCAGTTTCTGCCTCTGAATAAAACATAAAAAAGGTAATTGTGACTTTTCATCTCACAGTTCTGACTTTTACCTCGCAATTCCGAGTTTGTCATGAAATTTTCACTTATTTTCTTAGAATTGTGTTATAAAAACTCGCAATTCTGACTTTTTTACTCTGAATTGTAAGATTTAAACTTGCAATGTGAGTTATAAAGTCAGAATTGTAAGATACAGATTCGCACTTCTGACTTTTTTCTCAGAATTGTGTGATATAAAGTTGCAGATGCGAGAAAAAAAACACTCAAAATGTAAACTCACATTCAAAAAGTCAGAATTATGAGATATAAACTCACAATTCTCAGAACAAATTAGTTATTTTCCCTCTCAGAACTGGACTTTATAACTTGCTTTTGCTAGTTTGCTAGTTTATATCTAACAATTCTGAGAAAAATGTCAAAAAGTCAGAATTGCGAGAAAAAAGTCAGAATTACAAGATATAAAAAAGTCAGAATTGTGACAATATCATGCTATTCTGACCTTATAATTCGCAATAGTTTATATCACGCATTCCTAGGAAAAAGTCAAAATTGCAATATATAAACTCGGAATTGCGAGAAAAAAGTCAGAATTGTCAGACACAAACTTGCATTTTCGAGAAAAAGTTCTTGCAATTGCAAGTTTATTTCCCACTTATTCTGACTTTATAACTCGCAACTGTGAGTTTCTCACATATCTGAGAAAAAAGTCAGAATTGTGAGTTTATATCTCACAATTCTGAGAAAAAAGTCAGAACTGCAAGATATAAACTCGGAACTGCAAGAAAAAAAGATTCCGAATTGCAAGATATAAACTCGGAATAGCAAGAAAAAAGTCAGAATTGCAAGATATAAACTCGAAGTTTTGGGAAAAAAAAGTCTCGCAATTGCAAGTTTATATCCTGGTATTCTCACTTTATAACTCACTTCATATATCACAGTTTTGAGACAAAAGTCAGAATTGCGAGAAAAAAAGTCAGAAATGCAAGATATAAACTCGAAATTGCGAGAAAAAAGTCTGAAATGCAAGATATAAACTCAGAATAGCAGAAAAAAGTCAGAATTCCGAAAAAATTTCTGAGAAAAATGTCAGAACTGGGAGAAAAAAAATCTAAATTGCAAGAAAAAAGTCAGAATTGTGAGAAAAAGTTTCTCACAACTGTGAGTTTATATCTTCCTGTACTGACTTTATAACTCACAACTATGAGTTTATATCACACATTTAAAAAATTCTGAATTGCGAGATATAAACTTAGAATTGTGAAACACAAACTTGCATTTGCAAGAACAATTCCACTCTTCTGACTTTATAACTCGCAGTTGTGAGTTTATATCATGCATTTCAGAAAGGTCAGAATTGTGAGTATACATCTCACAGGCTTTCATAACAATGCAAAAAGTGTAAAAAAAAAAAAAAAAAAAAGAAAAAGAAAAAAATCAATTACTTTTACCTTTGGCAAATGTTTACAATTAAAAAAATGAGTCCAGTCTTATTATAAAAGCTGTTTCGTTCTTCATAAAGTGGGTTGCTGCATAGAGGCCATCTTTATAGCTCGCCTGTTATTGGACAGTTTTGAAAGTGGAATAAATTATGGCTCAAACTAACTACTGTTTTAATAGTGGATTGTATTTATAGATTGAATCGCAAATTGAAATCAATTACATTGTGTACATAAAAAAAAAAAAAAACTTTTCAAAACTTTTGTCTGTTATGTAATTTTTATTGTGACACTGCTTGTGAATGAACTTTATTAGTATTATTGCTATTTGCTAGTTGATAATATTTCCATTTGTTTTTATACTCTGCCATTTGGGGGGTTTTCCAGTTTAATATGTCTACATACAAGGCTACATTTATTTGATCAAAATGCAATAAAACAGTAATACTGTGAAATATTATTACAATTTAAAATAACTGTTTTCTTTATTGAAATATTTTAAAATGTAATTTATTCCTATGATGTCAAAGCTGATTTTTCAGCATTATTACTCCAGTCTTCAGTGTCACATGATCTTTCAAAAATCATTCTAATATGCTGATTTGCTGCGCAAGAAACATTTCTTATGTTAAAAAAACTATTTTTCTGGAAATGATGCATGATGCATTTTATTTATCAGGATTCTGTAATGAATAGAGCATTTATTGAAATCTTTGTAACACTGTAAAAACAGTCACTTTTTATCAATTTAATGCATCTTTGCTAAATATCTGTTGCTAAGTGATTGATTTCTATTGAAAAAAAAAAAAAATTCTGACCCCAAACTTTTAAACAGTAGTGTAAATGTAAATTTATGTGAAAACGTATCATTTTGTTCTAGTCTTAATTTAATCTCAACACTTTTAAACTCATTTCAGTGACAGACAAGCACCAGTTTAAGCCGGAGCCGGTGCTCTACAGGTTCCGCTATGATGACGGCACATACCACCCGCGCAGCGACATGCAGGATGTCATCTCCAAGGTAACTCAAGCAGCCATTCTCTGCTAAATGGCTAGTTTCTGTCTCTTTCTGCCCTTTGGAAAAGTCTGGCATACAATAACAAATGTCCTTCTTTCCCTCAGGGTGTGAGGCTGTTCTGCCGACTCCATAGTTTATTCACACCGGTGATCAGGTAAGGGGCCAGTAGCTTAGTTCCACCTCATTACAGCTGTCTCTAGTCACACCAGCTCTGCCAGGTGCGTTCGCACCCCTGTCGCTTCTCCTTCCGATCTAAAGATAGCACCTAAAGGAAAAAAACTAGAGGCTGATAAGTGATAAAAAAATCACTGGAGGTTTTATCCAGAATTACATCAGTTATTTAAATGTTTAAATGTACGTTTGGGTACATATCGGGATAATTTTAGTCTTAGTTCATGGAATTGGACATGATGTTGTGTCGTGCTCCTACGTGAGTAATTAGTGTGGAAGCCCTAAATGTGAAACAGGTGCATTCCAAGATTTTGGCAGCTGACAGACCATAAGACATTAAATTCTACATGCAAACACAAAGCTAATGGACTCCGAGGGCACTGATGATCGGATGGATCCATTTTCCAATTTTCTGCTAAATTCTGCAATTGTTGTTGAAGGCCCGTTGGCCTGGACTACAAATATGCAATCCCATAAATGCATTCTTAAGAGTTGCAAGCTATTTTCTGCAAGGTAAATTGCATACAAATTTGATTCTTTATCAAAGCAAAGAATGGTTGTTTTTGTGTGGGAACCTGAGTGCATTTCTAAATTTAAAGGTTTGTACACTTTGCAGTGAGAATGTGTTTGAGCCATAGACTGATTTTTTGATTTTTTTGTTAGTTTTCATCTGTATATAGGGCCCTATGATTTCCGTGATGCGGAAAAGGTGGACGGAATTGCGGAATCCGGTCATAAAAATTGTATTTACTGTATAATGCGGAATGTCACGGCAAATTTTCGATGAATGAGTCAAAAGTAGGTCAGTACACTTAAATGAAAGCAGGATATGGACTAGTGTCTGCGAATATTTAGTCGGAAATATACTATTTAAATATGAATCCTGCATGTTCTGCGTGTCTCTGTGTGGAAGAATGGCTCAGACGCGCATTTTACCATTTCTGAGAAAAACTATTGACATAATATCATATACAAACAGAAACTTTTAATTTAAGGAATATTTACCAAAATTATTTACCGGAATTATTTACCAGAAAAATGTAAATAAACAACACAGTATGTCTAGAAATACAAATCAATGTTTTTTTTTTTTTTTTTTTTTAATAAAATCAGCTAATTACAAATGCTTCTGATTATTAAAATTTAATGAAATCATTAAAATGGAATCTATAAAATTAAAATTAAAAACACAGACTTTTAAAGTATTTCATAGGGCCTTAAAACTTAATTTTTGTTGAACGTTTAATAAATTGCTGTTAAACTGTGTAAATTTCATGATTTCAGTTAATTAGACATGCCTTTTGATATTTTTTTTTATTTAACCATTAAAACAGAGACTAAAAGTTGAAAACAGAAAAAAACGGAATCCAACAAATCTAAACACAAAAAACTGAAAAAAAAAAAGGGATTTGGGAAAAAATAAAATGGATTTCATAAGATGTATTTATTTATTTAGTTTTATTCGTTTGGTTGGTTCATTGGTTAATTGGTTTTTCAAGTTTTTAAAAATTTGTTCTAATTTTATTTTTAAATCTAAACCTGCAAATAAAAAAATGAACAATGTGAAACAAAAGAAATGTAAAATATTGCTATATGCAGTAATAAAATATTTTAATATTTAATTTTAAATAATTCAATTTAATTTTGAGTTGTGCACTATTTTAGAAAATTATGAAATGTATTTACATTTAATCTTTTGTTTTTTTCATTTAAATGATTATGCTGATAATATATCTATACTCTTTCATTTTATGTTACATATAGAATTCAAAATGTAACTAGTAAAAGTAAAACTGCTTTAACTAGAAATTAAAAGAATTTTGGACCCCACTATGTTTTTATGTGTGCATAGCCGTATTTGGACAGTAACTGTATGTCTTGGGGACGTAAGATAATTTCGGCCTTTACAGAGGATTTTATTGCTGCCCGAATCCAAAAGATTAGTGTTTTTCTCCCACCGCATGAATAAAAATTCCTGTCTAAATTACCCACTGTTTTTTGACAAATGCCAAGGTCATGTGGTATTTGAACTGCCATCAAGATTCACATTTCTAAGTTCGATTCAGGAAGGATCGATTCAAAATTTTTTTTTTTTTTTATCCCATACGAACTGCATTGTGCTTTGCGGTAATTTACACACATTTTAACAGTTTTGTTACTGAAATGCTGTAAACTTTTACAACAGTTATATTATGTCAAGTTTTTAAATAAGACATTATTATGGGGTGCAGTACATTTTTGCATAACTGATTATTTTACTAGTCAAACATTAAAAAAAAGAAAAAGAAAAAAAGACATCCAGCATTTTGAGACTGGAAACCATTTTAACCATAGTGCGACAGTTTTCCTATTTTTATATGGATATTAAAATAATAAAAAACATGTTATTTTTCTATAATTAAATTACATGAGCATCGTTTTCACATGTTTGTAGAAGCTCAAATCGCCATCCGAATGCATTCGTTTTATCACTGGGATGCCATGCTTTTTTTTTTTTTTTTTTACATGACGTCCCCTTGAGAAACAATTACCATCTGAGTAGGGCTTAAGAATGCATATATTCCCACATTTCTCTATCCTGTACTGAGGAACTCTTCCTTGCAAAGCTATAATTGGAGAATCCAGCTCTAGTTTAATTATCTGGTATTTCCTGCTGGTTGGAGGGGCTCCGAAGGGGCTTCACATCTCTGACTTACCCATATTAAAAAAACAAAAACCTCCATCTCTTTTGTGCCTCGAACTCCAGGATGAGTAACATTCCTGACATACTGTATAACAGGAGCAGAACAAAAAGAAAGTAAATATCTAAGAGTGTTTAAAAATGACCAAATGGCCAAAATCAGGAGACTTGATTTGAAAGGTTTGGTTGACTTTGCACACACTTGTCCTACAGATTGCAGTGCTCTTGTGCCAGGCATATGACTGCCTGTGGTAACGCTGTTTACCCTCATTTGTCACGCTGACAGTTCTGGGTACAGCTACAGAGGAAAGGGCTGGCTGTATGTCTGTAGCGGTTAAATCATGGCAAGGCCTGTCCAGACTCACACTTCTGCTCTGTGATTAAAACAAATCCTTATATAATCGAACAGAAACTGTCACACACACTTTTGAGGTGCATAAGTCCTTTAAGAGAAAAGGCTCATTTCCTGTCGTATGTAGGTGTTTGGTTGTGTAAAAATGGAATGGGGATGTTTCTCTTTCAAATTCTCTGAATTGCAAATAGCTACGTTTGGAGCTGACTGCGTGAGTTGTAGGGTGTGGGCCCTAGCTTAGCCCTCTGACCTAGCGCAGTGAGTGTCCCCCAAGAGACTCTTGGCTTCATGGGAAAATCTTTGCTCCATTTCATTTCCCGTGGTCTGGAAGCAGCCACAAAGCATCCAATTGACCCATTCCAGGCCCTGGAGCTGGACCAAACTGAGCTGAGAGACACCTGCTGACCTCTACTGGAGCGGAGAATCTAAATATTTGGAGGACATTTTTAACTTGACACCATCCTAAATACACACCAGTCACTTAAATTGCAAATCACTTAAGAAACAGTGTGATATGCAACGCGGTGGCCAAAGATACCCATCTGAATATTTATGGTTGTGTGTTCTACTAATACTGAATTTACTTTTCCAGAATGGTTTAGTCATATAAACCTGTAATTTGCATGCTGTCAGCATGCTAATCCATCCATGTTTAAAGTTAAAGTTCTGTCAAATCTTCACACATCCAAAAAAAGTGACAACCAGGGCGTTCAAAAAATTGGTCAGATTTATGTACTGATTCATTTCATTCAGTTTTAGATGGTAATAAAGTGTCTTTGTGTGATTTCAGTGAGGCATTGAATCATTAACTCAGCAATTCATTCAAAACAAGTAGTTCAAACCTGAAAACGGTTTCATTCAGATTAATTTACTGCTTTGTCCATGGATTGATTCACTGATTCATTCAGTGGCTTTAGGTGTTGAAAGTGTTTTTTTGTGTTTGAGTGAGGCAATAAGTCATCAACTCAATGATTTATTAAAAATAACAGCCATTCGTGTATTAATTCACTGATTTGTTTGTGTATTCGTTCACCAATTCATTCAGTGGCTTTAGTTGGTAACAAAGTGTCTTTTTTGTGTGATTTCAGTGAGTCATTAAATCATTAACTCAGTGATTCATTTAAAACACATAGTTGACAACTGAAAAAAAGATTTGTTCAGATTCATTTACTGCTTTGTTCATGGATTTATTCACTGATTCATTCAGTGGCTTTAAGTGGTGACGGGTGACTTTTTGTGTGTTCTGAGTGAGGCGTTAAGTCATTAACTTAGTGATTCATTAAAAATAAACAGTCATTCATGCATTAATTCACTGATTTGCTCACATATTCATTCACAGATACATTCAATGGCTTTAGGTGGTAACAAAGTCTTTTTTGTGTGATTTCAGTGAGTCATTGAATCATTAACTCAGTGATTTATTAAAAAATAAGTAGTTCACAACTAAAAAAGATTTGTTCAGATTCATTTACTGATTCTTCATGTGTTTATTAACTGATTCATTCAGTGGCTTTAGGTGCTAACAAAGTGTCTTTTGTGTGATTTCAGTGAGTCATTGAATCATTAACTCAGTGATTCATTAAAAAATAAGTAGTTCACAACTAAAAAAGATTTGTTCAGATTCATTTACTGATTATTCATGTGTTTATTAACTGATTCATTCAATGCCTTTAGATGGTGAAAAGTGTCTTTTTGTGTAATTTGAGTGAGGCATTAAGTCATCAACTCAATAATTCATTAAAAACAGTTCACAACCGAAAAAAAGATTCACTGATTTATTCTTTGGCTTTTGGTGCTGACAAGTGTCATATGTGTGATTTCAGTGAGCCACTGAATCATTAACTTAACGATTTATTAAAATACAAGTAGTTCACAACTGAAAAAAGATTTATTCAGATTCATTACTACTTTGTTCATGGATTTATTCACGGATTCTTTCAGATTAAAAGTAAACAGTTCACAATTGAAAAAAAGATTTGTTCAAATTTACTGCTTTGTTGATGGATTTATTTCACGGATTCATTCAATGCTTTGAGTGGTGATAGAGTGTCTTTTTGTGTGATTTCAGCAAGTCTTTGAGTCAATAACTCAACCATTCATTTAAAATAAGTAGTTCACAACTGAAAAAAGATTTGTTTAGATTAATTTACTGCTTTGTTCATGGATATATTCACTGAATCATTCAGTGGCTTTAGGTGGTGACAGTTGTCTTTTTGTGTGTTTTGAGTTGAGCGAGGCATTAAAAAAATTAACTCAACGATTCATTAAAAATGACAGTCATTCATGTATTCATTCACTGATTTGTTTATGTGCTCATTCACTGATTCATTCAATGGCTTTAGATGGTAAGTGGCTTTTTTGTGTGATTTAAGTGAGGCTTAAAACCATTAATTTAATGATTCATTAAAAATTAGAAGTTTACAACTGAAAAAAGATTTGTTCAGATTCATTTACTGCTTTGTTCATGTATTCATTCATGATTCATTCAGTGGCTTTAGGTAGTGACAAATGTTTTTTGAGTAAAACACTGAATCATTTACTTGATTCATTAAAAATAAGATTCATTCAGTAGCTTTATATGGTTACAAATGTGACCCTGGGTCACAAAACCAGTCATAAGGGTAAATTTTTCAAAATTGAGGCTTATACATCATCTGAAAGCTGAATAAATAAACTTTCCATTGATGTATGGTTTGTTAAGATAGGACAAAATTTGGTCGAGATACAACTATTTTAAAACCTGGAATCTGAAGGTGCAAAAAAATCAAAATATTGAGAAAATCACCTTTAAAGTTGTCCAAATAAAGTTCTTAGCAATGCATATTACTAATAAAAAATTAAGTTTTGACATATTTACAGTAGGAATTTTACAAAATATCTTCATGGAACATGATCTTTACTTAATTTTCGAATGATTTTTGGCATAAAAGAAAAATAAATCAATAATTTTGACCCATACAATGTATTTTTGCCTATTGCTACAAATATACCCCAGCGACTAGTTTTGTGGTCCAGGGTCACAAATGTCCTTTTCAAAAGAGACATTAACTCAATGACTTATTAAAATCAAAAAGCAGTCATCCACAACTAAAAAAAGCAATTGTGCAAAGAGAGACACTTTGGTAAACGATTAGAGCATTGATATGAGTTTAGTGATTTGCACATTGTCAGCATGCTAATCAAGGCACCACTGCTAAAAATATAAAAGCTAAAAAAAAAGTAAGAAAACATTAATGTAAACTTAAAAAACTGACTAGTCGTTTAGTTGAACATTGTGATTCCTTGACATCTTCTCTCAGTGAACATCTCAACTCACTTTGCACAAATCAACTTTGTGTCACTTAGCTGGGTCAGCAAGAGCAAAATATGTGCAAAGGGTCCTTATTTGGTCAAACATTACGACCCCTGTGCAACCCTAAAAGAAATTCAAGGTAAAGAACTTGTTTGGGCCTCAAAAAATTGAGAGTAAAGGGTTGTTGTGACGTAAAAGCCCAAAACAGCTCTCTCAGGAGCTTTTCAGGCGGATGCGAGACAGGCCAAAGGTTAAAGTTTAGCTTGAAATGTGTTTCTCTAGAGGCTACTGTAAAAAGGAGATATTTTTAAACTGTTTGAGTTAAATTTGACTTGTTTTCCTCACAGGGATAAGGATTATCATCTACGAACATATAAATCTGTGGTGATGGCCAACAAGCTGATAGACTGGCTAATCGCACAGGTAAGATTTGAGTCTGATTGTTTTGTACGATGGTATTGTTTTATAGACAGATTGGAAACACATTGACTCCATAGGAAATAGGAAAGAATGGAGGAAAACTGGTAGCTGTTTCCTAAACAAGCCAGATAATCTCAAAAATGCTGAGGCGGAAGACAACAGCAACAGTAAACCACCGTCTAGCCACATAGTCTAATTCTGTCTACCTAAAAAACAGACTAGTCATCAGGAGAATACAGATTTTGATTAAATTTGAAGTGTAGTTCAAATATTTACAGACAGCTTTTAAATTCAGTGAGCGTTCAATAAGATGATGTATTGTGTTTGACTATGAAATTATTGCCAGACGGTCAAGTGACCCTTCAGAGTTGTCACACTGTGGTGACCGGGTCGCAGTAATGTTTATGTGAATTAAATGTGTTTTTCTGTAGCTCAGAAGGAGGGTGTGTGACATTTTGACCGCTTGTAAGCACACAAAGAGAGTGGCACTTGTCTTTTTCTCTTATTAAGGGTGACTGCCGAAGCAGAGAAGAGGCGCTGATCTTGGGGGTGGAGCTGTGTGACAATGGATTCATGCATCATGGTATGATAGCTGTTTATGTAATTGTTTCTCTTTTTTTATTTCCTGTCTTTGTTTCTGTGTCTGTCTGATTATACCTTTTCTCTTTGACACTGTATTTTTGTCACAGTTGTCTTTTTGTGTGTGTCTCAAAAGTGTCAACCAGGATGTTTTAAGCATAAATCAGAGACACTCTAGTGAGGTTCATACTTTAAAACAACAGCATCAATATCAAAAAATACAATTTGCCAACTGGATGAGAGAAATAAACTTCATTTATGATTTTAGGAGTGATTTTGATTCATATCAGTGACTTTTTTAGAGTCTGTTCACCCAAAATTTCAAAAATCATTTACCGATTTAGATTCATTCAGTGATTCGTACATTGATTAGTTTTATGGTTTTAGGAATTGATAAATATGTATTTGTGTATTTTGAGTGAGTCACTGAATCTCAACAATTCATTAAAAATAACAGGCATTCATAACTCCAAAAAAGACATTGCACAAAAGAAGATATTTCAGTGAACACCAAAAATATTTGGTTGAATATTTGTACTGATTTGTATGGAAACCTGTTTCCGCCACTGAATAAAAAATAAATTTTTTTTTTTAATTGAGAGTTTATGTCTCGAAATTCTGACATAATTCGCAATAGTGAGATTATTTCAGTTTAGAAAAAAAGTCAGAATTGTGAGGAAAAAGTCAGAATTGCAAGATATAAACACATCTGTCAGAAAAAAGTCAGAATTGTACATTTATATCTATTTATAACTTGCAATTGCGAGTTCATATCTCGCAATTCTGATTTTATTTTTTGTAATTGTTAGTTTATATCATGCAATACTCGGAAAAAAAAGTCAGAATTATGAGTTTATGTCTCGCAATTCAGACTTTATTTTACTCAGAATTGCGTGACATAAACTTGCAATTCTGAAAAATGAAATCAACTTTTTTCTCAGAATTGCAAGTTTATATGTCACAATTCAGAGAAAATTGTGAGTTTTTATCTTGCAATTCTGACTTTTTCCTCTCAATTCTAACCTTTTTCTCTATTTTTTTCTATTTTTTTATTGTGAGTTTATATCACACAATAGTAAGAAAAAAAGTCAGAATTGTGAATCAACTTTTTCTCAGAATTGAGTTTATATTCTGGCATAACTTGCAATAGTGAGATTATTTCACAATTCAGAAAAAAAAGTTAGAATTATGAGGAAAAAGTCAGAATTGTGAGATATAAACTCGCATTTGCGAGAAAAAAGTCAGAATTGTACATTTATATCTGTTTATACCTTGCAATTGTGAGTTCATATCTCACAACTCTGAGAAAAAAGTCAGAATTGCGAGTTTTTATCTCGCAATTCTGATTTTATTTTTTGCAATTGTTAGTTTATATCATGCAATAATCAGAAAAAAAGTCAGATTTGTCAGTTTATGTCTCGCAATTCAGACTTTATTTTACTCAGAATTGCGACATGCGTTTCTCTATTTCTCGCAATTGTAAGTTTATATCACGCAATACTAAGAAAAAAGTCATAATTGTGAGTCACCTTTTTTCTCAGAATTGCAAGTTTATATCTCAAAATTCTGACATTATAACTTGCAAAAGTGAGTTTTTATCTTGCAGTTCTGACTTTATAACTTGCAACTGCGAGTTTATACCACGCAATTCTGTAAAAAAAGTCAGAATTGTGAATTTATCCCGCAATTCTGACTTCATAACTTGAAATTGTGAGTTTATATCATGCAATTCTGGCTTTATAACTCGCAACTGCAAGTTCACATCTCACAATTCTGAGAAAAAAAGTCTGAATTGTAAGATAAAAAGGCACCTTTTTTCATTTTCTTTATTCAGTGGTGGAAACAGGTTTCCATAGATTTGTTCATAGATCCATTCATTGATTTGTTCACTGATTTGTTTAAAGGGACTATATGGCTTAATATAACATAAATGATGTCTCTAACTGAAATATACAGTAGAAAACCCCTAAAAGATTTATGTTATTTAAGAAATCCATGTTGTTTTATACATATTTTGGACTGTGGGGGCACTATTATTTCGATGACGTCAAATGGTTGCACTCGGTGAGCTACTGGTGCTACCTGTTGCTATTTTTACCGCAACACAACTTGGAATACACATCAAAAATACTGATACTGTGACCACAGCTACTGAAACAGCGTACAGGTAGCGATGGATATAAGTGTAGACTTGAACCAAATGCCGTACCATCAATTATTTTCCCACACGGAGTCTAAACTCCTGCAGATATTGAGTGAAATCTGTGCTGAGAAACTTCTTCAGTGGCTCCGGTGTCATGATAAGCATCGGCATGTTTATATCCTGAGAGGATGGCATCTAGCGTTTCTTGTCTCTGCTGTTTGTAAGCTCTTTCAGTCGCTGTGGTCTACTAAAAACTTCAAAGACATCAGGGCTAAAGTGAAGAGAACAAAGACGTGGGTCTTTAGGAAGTTTTATTCATCTGCAGGCATCTCCCCATTCTTTTCTTCTCTTCTTATTGCTAGGAAAACAGTGAAGACTTATACCGCTTCTCGTGTTGCCCTTCGACCCATCAGTATCAGTATTTCATCTTCCAAGTTGTGTATTTCGAGTTGTGTTTCGATCATCAGTAGCTCACAGAGTGCAACCCCCCATAGTCCAAAATATGTATAAATCTATGTGGATTTTTTAAACAACATAAATATTTTTGGGGTTTTCTAATACATATTTCTGTAAGAGACATTGTTTACTTTATATTAAGCCATACAAGACTTAATACCCAGGGATGCCTTACAAAATATTGATTAGGAAAATGATTTTGTAGTTTATGAGGTAAATTCACACTGCAAAACTTTTCCTCTAACTGGATTCTGCTCATTCTGTCTCTTGACAACAGCCTTGACCTTCTCAGCAATCCAAGTTTGACTGGCTTGTTGTCATGGCAACTGTTTGTTTGCAGGATTTGGGTCTCATTTTCAGGGCATTCGATGCCAAAGTCCACATCATGCTCGTGTGACTCATTTATCATCTAACATGGGCTGCACCCAACAGCCTGCAATTGAGTTTCATAGGCGGCAAACTACCAGCAAATTTATAGAACGTAATAACTTGACTGGCTATGCTTTCATTTTTTGGCCTTGTGTGCGATCGTGGCGTTTATCCGTGATCCAAGATCCAAAATGATTCAATGGGTTTTGTGACCATTACAGCTAATTCGGCTTTATCTAATCTCGCCCATGGAAGTGTGGAGAACACTGGAGCTCTTTTTCTCGTTGGGGGTATTTTTACTACAAAAGTGAAGGCATTGTTTAGAGCCCATGTTGCCGGGGTGACAGATTGAAATCCTGGCCTGTTCCTTTTCACGGGACCTACTTTTCATAGAAAAGGCTTTCCCTCTGAAACTCTCTGTATGGCTCTTGTCATTCCAGTACATTATGTGTTTCTGTCTTCTGTGTGGTACACTAATTCAATTTACACATCAATTTGATCCTCATCTGCTGCGTGACAAGCAGCAGCCAAAACATAACATAATAAGTAGTTGCTATAAAAGTTGCTTTTTGCTTTGTCAGTTATAAAACGACTTTAAAAATGTACCAAATTGAAATGAAACCAAGTAGTAGTCAAATAACTTTTTTTTTGTGTGTGTTGGGCAATGATTAATCATGATTAATTGCATCCAAAATAACAGTTTTTGCGTACATAATATATGTTTGTACTGTGTATATTTATTATGTATATATAAATACACACACATGCACATATACACATGCATAACATATAAGAAAAATATGTCATGTTTATATATTAAATATATTTATATATAGTATAAATTATATGAATATAAATATATACATGTAAATACATGTAAATATTTTCAAAATATATATTGTATGTGTGTGTTTATATATACAAAATAAATGTACACAGTACACACATATATTATAAACAAAAACTTTTATTTTGGATGTGATTAATCATTGCCCAGCACTAGTTTATTTATTTATTTATTTATTTATTTATTTATTTATTTATTTATTTATTTATTTTTTACAAAAACAGAAGTATATAGTAAAGTAATAGTATAATCAAATACAAAAAAATCATATAATTATAAAATCGTGTTATATCATATAACAACAACAATAATAATAATGATGTTTTATGGTATTTTTATTTTTAACAAATTCATAACAATGTTTTAAAATTTTTTAATAATTACTTATTTGTTAATTTCTTGTTTTTTTATTAAATACATACTGTGTATGCAGTGTGTGCATGTATATATTTGTATATTCATGATTTTATATGATTATAGTAACATTTATATATATATATATATATATGACTGTATAAAATCATATTAATTTAAATTATATATAATATTTTATATAATATATATATATATATAATATTTTATATAGTATAATTTTTATATAATAATTATATATATAAATAATATAGAATTATTACTATAAATTATTTGTATTAAACTTTGATAGTTCAAATAATATATAAACTTTGAACATCATTTTTTTTAATGAGAAATGTATGGTACAAAAGTAAACAAAATGGTGTTTTGATATTTATTGATTGTTTTTTTTTTAACTCATTAAATTATTACTTTAAATAAAGTAAATTGTATGGTAAAAAATTAAACAAAATTTTTTTTTTTTTTTTTTTGGTATTTATTTAATTGAATGTGTATAATATTTGATTTAATTATATAATAAATACCAAAATACTATTTTGTTTACTTTTGTACCACACATTTACCATAAAAAAAATGTATGTTCAAAACTTATATGTTTTGGAATGTCAAATTTTAATACTAACAATTTATAAGAATAATTATATATAATTATTATATAAAAATTATACTATATAAAATATAATATATTATATATATTATTTTATATATATTATATACATATATTATATGATATTTAATATATATTAAATATATAATATAATATAATCTATATTTTGTATATATATATATATATATAGTAAAAAAATAACAGAGAAATTCAGAATATTAGAAATTATGATTTATTAAATTTATTACAATACATTTGCGTTAAAAACTTTAATATTTCACAACTTTAATTTTATTTACTTTTAACTAAAAAATATTATTATTAAACTTTTATATTTCAAATTCTTTTAAACTTTGGACATCAACTTTTATACAAAATTTTATGGTACAAAAGTAAACAAAATGTCATTAGAATGAAGCAATTTTAATATTCAGTGATGTGGGCAGAATAGTAAACATTTATGTTTTGTTTTGATGATGACCCATATATATAGCAAAGTGTCATTTATTTTAATTTAGTTTCATTTGATTTATTCAGAGTTTAGCATGTGACACCACAGTATATGTACATTTCCTAATATCTTCTCTAATATCCAGTTTTTGGCTTACTGACATGTAGCACTACTGAACGAGCATCAGGTATAATTTGTCCTTTTGTTTTTTCTCAGTTTTGGAAAAAAGCGAATTTAAGGATGAGCCTCTTCTGTTCCGCTTCTTCGCTGACGAGGAGATGGAGGGTTCCAACACCAAACACAAGCCTATAAAGCACGATCTAAAAATAGTGGAGAATGTCATCGCCAAGTCGCTGCTGGTGAGAGATGTCGTCTGTAATCGCCTACAGCTGATGGCACTTACAATAGCACACGTTGGCGTGAGCCCATGTGGTTTTCATCCACTCGCATGGGGCTTTTCTGCTTCGGCACGTATGGGGGGTCTGAACTCGGGCCAGCTCTGACTCTAGAGTCTTCACCAGTAATTATGCTTGACTGTTTCTAAACCAGCCTCTCATTAGGCTTAAACATGAAGTCAACTGCTTTGACAGTTTTGGCTCATGAGAGACTGAACTTCACATTCTAGGAGCAGCTCCAAAACATGAATTGTAATAAAATGTCACTGTACGACAAAACCAAAGTTATTAAGTCATGATAACTGTGAAGTGTGTACTCTGATTTCAGATAAAGCCAAGCGAAGGAGGTTATGGCTTCATGCTAGAAGACCGAAACAGAGTGCCCATCGTCAAATCAGTGGAGAAGGGTTCCCATGCTGAGGTGCGTGTGTTAGCTTTGTGTTTTAAAAATGAAAACTCTGTTATTAATTACTCACCCTCATGTCGTTCCAAACCCGTAAGACCTTTATCTTCGGAACACAAATTAAGATATTTTTGATGATATCCAAAAGCTTTCTGACCCTGCATAGACAGCAATGCAACTGACACTTTCAATGTCCAGAAAGGTAGTAAGGACATTGTTAAAATAGTCCATGTTTTGTTTGTTTGTGTTCGATTGGACCAGTTAGGCATGATCAACTGAATCCCTAAACCTTGATAATTAACAATTAACACTCTCTATTTGAATGTGCTTAGTTGTAATGAACAGTTCGACGTTTGCGGTTGTGGACTTATAACACAAATAGACCTCAAGTCACGCCAGTCTTGAGCTTCCCTTTTAGTGCTTTAATATGTTCGATTTGCAAGATCAAACCCTGGTAAATGTGGTTAAGTGAACTGGCTCGGTTTTGACGTAGAGAGAGTAATGCTACCCAGACCTGAAGTAACTTGTGCGTCACAGTACGGAGCTCCACGCTGCATTGCATGTGCATCTGTTTCCAATGTGGAAAAAGAAATAGGCAATAAAATCCAGCTGGGCACTTACATAGATGAGGAGCTGTCTTAAAAAAATAGCAAAATGGACTTTCGTTTGTGACAAAAAAAAAGACAGTGACCGAGAGAGGATAAGGTAAAGAGCTGTAAATGATAACAAGAGAACAGCGAATGAAAAAGCGAAAGCAAGAGAAAAAAGGGAAAAGCTGACCAGCCGTTTTTCTCAATGCGGAGGAAAAACATGATCCGGAAACGGAGGACTGCACATTTTATTGTAAGAGAAGAATGGTTATATTTATAGCTGTCAAGGGACGTGTCCAATCCATTCAGTGAAGCACAGAATGAATGAATTACATCCACTTGAGAGCTCAGAGCAGGAAGTTGCATATATAGATGAAAGGATTGAACCCCGCACCTGTGAAAATGAAATTTATCTATGCATTCAGCCATCCATCTGTCCATGATATATACGTTAACCTCAAAATAGTTCTTTTCCCTCAAAGTTTAAGCAGCAAAATGAACACAGGTGTTGTTCATCACATTAGATGCATTCAGTGTGACAGACGAAACTAAGAAAAAATTGTTTGATTTTTAAGTATGTATTATGCTACCACTAAGTTTGGGCTTAGTAGGAGTTATTGATTTTTTTGAAGGAAGTCTTTTATGCTCACTAAGGCTGCATTTATATGATTAAAAATATAGTAAATAATTAGTAATGCTTTGAAATATTATTATAATTTAAAATAGCCCTTTTCTATTTGAATATATTTAATTTTATTCCTGCGATGACAAAGCTGAATTTTCAGCAGTATTATTCCAGTCTTCAGTGTCACATGGTCCTTCAGAAATCATGCTAATAAGCTGATTTGATGCTCAAGAAATGTGTTTATTAATAAAAACAGTTGTTCTATATGGAAACCTGTTTCTGCCACTGAATAAAAAATAAAAATGGGTAATTGTGACTTTTCATCTCACAATTCTGACTTTTTTTCTCGCAGTTGAGATTTTACTTTACAACTTGCAGTTCTGACCTTTTTCTCAGAATTGTGAGTTATAAACTCGCAAATATGAATTTTCTCAGAATTGCGTCATATAAACGTCTAATTCTGAGAAATAAACTCACAATTCTGAGAAATATAGTCAGAATTCTGAGAAGTAAACTCACAATTCTGGGAAATAAATTTGCAATTCCAGAAATAAATTCACAATTCTAAGAAATAAAGTCCAAATTCAGAGAAATAAACTTGCAGTTCTGAGAAATAAAGTCTGAATTCTGAGAAATAAACTTGCAATTCTGAGAAATAAACTCAAAATTCTGAGAAATAAATTCACAATTCAGAAATAAATTCACAATTTTAAGAAATAAAGTCAAAATTCAGAGAAATAAACTCGCAATTCTGAGAAGTAAAGTCTCAAATCTGAGAAATAAATTTGCAATTCTGAGAAATAAACTCAAAATTCTGGGAAGTAAATTCACAATTCAGAAATAAATTCACAATTCTAAGAAATAAAGTCAAAATTCTGAAAAATAGACTTGCAATTCTGAGAAATAAAGTCAGAATTCTGAGAAATAAATTTGCAGTTCTGAGAAATAAACTCACAATTCTGGGAAATAAATTCACAATTCAGAAATAAATTCACAATTCTAAGAAATTAAGTCAGAATTCTGAGAAATAAACTCGCAATTCTGAGAAATAAAGTCAGAATTCTGAGAAATAAAATTGCAATTCTGAGAAATAAACGTACAATTCTGAGAAATAAAGTCAGATTTCTAAGAAATAAATTTGCAGTTCTGAGAAATAAATGTGCAATTTAAAAATAAATGAGCAATTCTAAGAAATAAAGTCAAAATTCTGAGAAATAAACTCATAATTTAAAAAAATAAACTTGCAATTTTGAGAAATAAATTTACAGTTCTGAGAAATAAACTTGCAATTCTAATAAATAAAGTCAGAATTCTGAGAAATAAACTCGCAATTCTGATAAACTCGCAATTTTAAGAAAAAAAGTCAGAATTGTAGGTTTATTTTTCAGAATTTTGATGTTATTTCTCAGAATTGCAGGAAAAAAGACAGAATTGTGAGATACAAACTCGCATTTGTGAGGAAAATAGTCACAATTGTGAGTTATCATCTCGCAATTCTGACTTTATTTCTTGCAATTGTAAGTTTATATCATGCAATTTTGTGAAGTTTTTTTTTTATTTCACAGTTCTGACTTTATAGCCTTATAACTTCTGACTTTATATCACAGAATTGAGAGATACAAACTTGCATAGCCCATAATATAACAACTCGCCATTGTGAGCCATGCAATTCTTAAAAAAGTAAGAATTGCTCATTTATATCTTGCAATTCAGACTTTAAAAAAATATTCACCGAATAAAATAAGTTACAATAACCTTTTTTTCAGTGGCAGAAATGGGCTTCCATAGTTCTGCTTAATTTTTTTGGGGAAAAAAAGCAATTAATTTGTAAATGCTTTATTTATATGTAAAAGACTTTACTGTCAATTTGATCAGTTTAATGTTTTGAATAAAAGTATTAATTACTGTATTAATATTAAGATTGACTTGTTAAGTATTAATTAAAAGTGTTCTTTCATTTAATTAAAAATGACAAATTTCATTTCAAACCTTTTATTTGTGAAATGGTCTACTCTGAATATGTTTGTGCTGCCTTTTTTTTTTAATAAAAATAACCATTTTATATTTTGCTGTCTAATGACATTCTCACATTTTTAAGTGCCTGTGTAATTTTTGAGCAGCTGTAAATATAGGTCGAGAGGTTATTTGATATTCCTGTGTGTCTCTTGTGCAGATGGCTGGTCTAGAAGTGGGGAAGAAGATATTTGCTATTAATGGAGACCTGGTATTCTTGAGACCTTTCCAGGAGGTGGAAAACTTCCTGAAGCAGTGCTTCCACAGCAGAGGTCCCATCAGAGTACTAGTCAGCACCAAACCCAGAGAGTGAGTGGAAAACTCTCATCTCCTGCGATCTAAAAACTTCATAACACCATACAGACTGTCTATAAAGCCTGATATCAGTTATATAAGAACCCTTCCAGATAAACATCCTTTTATTGATGGATATCAGCTTGACTGCAACTCGGAATACATAACACGATTTGGCGGCCAAATTGATGTCTGTGTGTCTATCTGCTCCACAGGACTGTGAAGATCCCAGACTCCGCAGACGGATTGGGTTTTCAGATCCGGGGGTTTGGCCCATCTGTGGTGCATGCGGTTGGCAGAGGTAAGATCGAAACAGAGAGAAAAACTAGGCTGGGCTAAAGGAAGTTACTCGTGCCCTTTATATCCTACTGTGTTTTTGAACCTCAGCTGGATCACAGCTGAAGCTGTAGGTACATGACTTGACTTGAGCCAGACTGAGAAGAGCGTCACACACACATATATATCTATATATAGAGAGAACAAGCTGCACAGCTCTGACTTCCTGCTGCGTCTGTGGTGCATTCTCATCAAACATGGTGAGAGATGAATGAAAAAAGAAAAACAATCCAGCTTGCACTGTCACTCCTAAAGAGAATAAGAAATTGAAGAACAATCCTCATTTCACACTAAACAGAAGCTACTTGCATCCAAAATATGTCATTTACAAATCTAGAGTGTGGAAAATTTGAACAGAGTTTACCGTATAACACGGAATGTCATGGAATTTGACAAATTTGGGATGAATAAATCAAAAATATGTCAATACACTTAAATCAGTACACGATATGGACTAGCATCTGTGAATATTAAGTTGCAAAAATATCATTTAAATATGAATCCTGCATGTTCTCTGTTTCTGTGTGAATGAATGGCGCAGACGCACAGTTTCGTTTACTACACATATACTGAAGCACGTGTGACGTCTGTGGTGTTTTCAGCCTCTAGCGTCTCAAAATATGAGTACATAAACATATAAACCATCTCTAGAACTGCTCTAAGAGTCACTTCATAAGCATTTTACCCTTTCTTTTGAGAAAAACTATCGTCATATCATATACAAACAGAAACTTCAAAATAAAAGTTCAGTTTAACTTGAAGAAATTGTGACAGAAAAAAATATTACATTATAATGTAATGATAGTACTACTAATAATGAACTATTAATTTTGGAATATTTAATAGAAGATTTACATTTTTACTACAGAAATGTAAAAACAGAATTTCTGAAAAATAGAAATAAATAAAATAAGAATAAATTATTTTTTTGATAAAATCAGTCAAATAGAAATGCTTTTGATTATTAAAATTTAACAAAACCATTAGAATATAATCCAGAAAATTAATGGAAAACAGAATTTGGTAAAAAAAAAAATGAATTTGAGAAAAAAAAATTCATAGGGTCCTAAAAAAATTTTTTTAAACTTTTTAAAAAATTGCTGTTAAATGGTGTAATGTTCATGATTTCAATTAATTAGACATGCTTTTTTTTTTAAAATATTTTTTATTTAACCATTAAAACAGAGTCTAGAAAAATTAAAACTGAAAAAAAAAAAACAGTCCAGAAAAATTTAAATAGAAAAAAATGAATTTGAAAAAACAAAAAACAAAAATAAAACATATTTCATAGGACCAAATGAATGAATTCTGAATGAATCCAATTAATTTCAATATTTTATTGGAGAGAGACCGTTTACCTGAAGGGTTTGAAGTCTAACTTAAGGCTAATTCTGGTGGAAGTTAGCAAGAATGCAAAATCATATTGCCAAGGCTAATACACACCGGTCAATAAGTTCTTGAGTTTGACCGATAAGTATCAAATGGTGAAACTTTTTAGCTTCACTAAAAAGCCTACAGTATTTTGAAGAGTTTAACGTCTTGCAAATTGTGGAAGGTACAGTATGGACATTTATGCTAGCCTAAACTTGTCTTTTCAGTGTAGTACTGAAACATGGATTTGAGTTTCTCTGCCCACCTTTATAAGGGCAGCTGCTCCTTCAGGTGATTGCTGTTCATAAGCTCAGTGGGGAGTTATGATAATTATTATTGTGCTTAATGTGCTTCCTTGTTCTTAAAAATTGCTTTTGCCTGAGTTTCGCTGGCTGTAGAAGTGAGAGAGCATTTGCTCAGGGAAAAAAATAAATGCTGCGTAAAGAATTCAGTGTGGTTAGAGAAACACAGGAACCTTTTACAGAGACGTGCACTTTTGTTACAGAAAAGCTATTCGGTATAAGGCCTTGTGTTTGTTTAAGAGATTATGCAAACTGTCTATGAATATTTAGTCTCTGCAGTGAAACTTCAAACGTCGGCCTAGTTCTCAGATGTTTTACTCTTCTGAAAACTAACCGAAGTCATGTTAAAGTTTAAAGTATCACCTGCTATAATGCAGAAAGTAGTGCCCATGCCAAGTGGATCTGTCTATGTTAGATGGGTCGTAACTTTGGGGTCACACTGTTTATGTGTCATTTGCTTTGCAAGCTGCCATTCAGAGATGAATTGAAAGAATTGTTACTACAGAGAAAATCTGGGCCATTTTTCATGCTCTGCTTATAGCAGCTATTTATGGGTCTGCTTGTAAAAATGCTTATGAGATTGTGTGTTTAGGAGGTTTGTGTTAATTTATGTTTCTCCCTTCCTCATTGTGTATGCACAAAAACATCTGTTCAGTTCAAATACCTCTGTTACAGTAATGAACCACCTCACAATCCACCAACTACATAGGGAATTACCTTCTAAGGCAGCACCCTAGCCAGCATACAATTTTGACTGATTTGATACACTCTATGGGAAACAACTCCACACAGGAGCATCAATAGAGTTTGCATGCTGTAACTTACTGCGTAAAATACCTGCTGGTTGGCTGGTTTTAGCTAGTCATCCAGCCTTGTGATAGCTGGTCAGCAGGCTGATTTTAGGTTTTGGCTACCTCCTTAGCTGGTCAGGCTGGGAGACCAGCTGGAACAACCAGCTAAAACCAGCTTGATCAGCCTAGGCAGGCTGGGAGACCAGCTAAAACCAGCTACTTCCTGCTTAAACCAGCTAAGACCAGCCAACCAGCTTAGGCCGGTTTTGGCTGTTTTTTTTCCAACAGGCATAGTACACAATGCATCAAACAGAGGAGTTTGATGCTAACATGTTGCTAAACTAACAAAATAACACTTAGTTAGCTTTACACATACAAATATTGAGTAAAATAGTACACAAACAGCCCTCTGCAAAAGTTTGATGTTACCATGTTACTAAGCTAATGTTAGAATAATACGCAGCACATACAAGTATTGAGTAAAATAGTACACAAATAGTGTTTTGCACAACTAAATCAATAGAATTTGACATTAGCAAGTTGCTAAGGGCATGATACTTTAATTAGCATAACAACACATAGCACACACAAATCATTAAAATAATCCACAAACAGCCCTCAAGAGGAGAATCAGTTTGATGTTTCCATGTTGCTTAGCTAATAGTACAAAGCTCTTATTAGCATAACAGTACGTAGCCCATACGAATATTGATTAAAATAGTACACAAATAGCATTTTACACAGCTGAATCAATAGAGTTTGGCATTAGCAGGTTGCTAGCTAACGGCATGATACTTTAGTTAGCAATACATAGTACACCCAAATCTTGAGTAAAATAGTACACAAAAAGCCTTCTACAGAGGAGAATCAGTTTGATGTTACCATGTTGCTAAGCTAATGCTACAGTGCTCTTTTCAAAATAACATGTAGCACATAGAAATATTGAGTAGAATAGTACATAAATAGCATTTTACACAGGTGAATCAATAAAGTTTGGCATTAGCAGGTTGCTAGCTAACGGCATGATACTTTAGTTAGCATAACAATATATAGCATGTACAAATATTGAGTAAAATAGTACACAAACAGCCCCCAAGAGAAGAATCAGTTTGATGTTACCATGTTGCTAAGCTAATGCTATGTATTGCTATGCTATGCTAAGAACCAGCAAATGCTGGTAGGTATGTTTTGATGCTGGGATGCTGATTAGGTATGTTTTGATGCTGGTTTAACTGGTCCTTTGCTGGTTTATGCTGGTCCTCGACCAGCAACATGACCAGCTAAGACCAGCATAAACCAGCAAAGGACCAGCTTAAACCAGCAACAGAACATACCTACCGGCATATGCTGTTTTTTTTCACCAGGGAAATAGCATTTTACACAGGTGAATCAATAGAGTTTGGGATTAGCATGTTGCTAGCTAGTGCCATGATACTTTGGTTAACATAACAATATATAGTACACACAAATATTGAGTAAAATAGTGCACAAACCGCCCTCTGCAGAAGAGAATAGTTTGATGTTAGCATGTTGCTAAGCTAATGGTACAGTGCTCTTGTTAGAATAACAATACATAGCACATACGAATATTGAGTAAAATAGTTCACAAATAGCATTTTGCACAGCTAAATCAATAAAGTTTGGCATTAGCAGGTTGCTAGCTAACGGCATGATACTTTAGTTAGCATAACAATACATAGTACACCCAGATATTGAGGTAAATAGTACACAAACAGCCTTCCACAGAGAAAAATCAGTTTGATGTTACCATGTTGCTAAGCTAATGCTCTTAATAGTACATAAATAGCATTTTACACAGGTGAATCAACAGAGTTTGGGATTAGCATGTTGCTAGCTATTGGCATGATAATAGTTCATAACAATACGTAGCACATACAAATACTGAGGAAAACAGTACACAAAAAGCATTTTGCACAGGTGAATTAGCATGTTGCTAGCTTTCGCTTGATACTTTAGTTAGCATAACAATACACAGCACACATTAAATTTAGTAAAATAGTACGTCCTCTGCAGAAGAGAACAGTTCGCATGTAACTAAGCTAATGGTACAACCCTTTTGAAAATAAAAACAGCATATGCTGGTTTTGAAGCATGGCAGCTGGTCCTTAGTTGGTCATAAACTGGTTTAAGCTGGTCCTAAACAACTAGCTCCTGTTCAGCACCAGCTCAGGACCAGCTTAAACCAGTTCAAACCAGCTGCCATACTTTTGAGTACTTAATTTTGTTCACATTGTCCAACATTTTGCATTCTGGTATTATATATAATGCTGTCTGTTATATCTTATCTCTCTTCCTGTTTGTCAAAAGGCACTGTTGCAGCAGTCGCAGGCCTTCACCCGGGTCAATGCATCATTAAAGTGAACGGCATCAATGTCAGCAAGGAAAGCCACGCCAGTGTCATCGCCCACGTCACAGCCTGCAGGAAGTACCGACGTCCCACTCAGGTATGAGCGTGAGCCTCTTTCAGCCCCTCTGTGGAAATGCACAATTCCTGACCTTTCTAAATAGTAAAACTGTATATATAAAACACTACAAAGCACATAACAGAACCTTTGTGATCCAGTCCGGGTCATTACCCAGTAATAATAGCAGTTATGGCTTCTTTTGTGGAACAGGGCAGGGAAGAAGGCCAGTGAGTTGGCTGGGGGTTGTGAGGGATATGGGTTAAGGAATGGGCCAGGCCTGTGTTGGAGGGTAATAAAGGACAGGCTTGGCACAGGCTGAAGTAGGACGGCTTGGTTGGCACGCTGGCGGGACTCTGGTTTCCATCAACCATGGAAAAAGAGCGAGGGGGTGCCCACCCTCCCGCTGAGCAGGGATTTGCGGCTCACCATCAAGAGGAGGGAAATGTAGGGGAGATACTGACAGAAGTGGAGATGGGGTGGATGTGCTTTAGTCTGATAGTTCACCCAAAAATGACAATTCTGTCATTAATTACTCACCCCAAACCTGTAGATTTTCATTCATCTTCAGAACACAAATTAAGATATTTATGATTAAATCCAAGAGCTTTCTGACCACTGGCACAGTAGTTCATGTGACATCAGTGGTTCAACTGTAATTTTATGAAATTATGTGAGCACTTTTTGAGTGCAAATAATAAATGGTGTCTAGAAGAAAAAAATAAGGGTTTAGCTTTTTGATTTTTTTTAAGGGAATGTGTGATCAACTCATGATTCTGTTTTGAAAGCAAGCCAGTCTGAAATGTGTTTTGTTGTTTCTTGTTGCAGCAAGACTCCATTAAATGGGTGTACAACAACAGCGAGAGTGCACAGGAAGACCACCAGAGAACCAATCAGAAGCCTGCCGCAGGGGAGAACGGAGATGTGTTTGAGTGTAAAGTTGAAGGTGCTGTTACACGCGCCAGTGCAAATACATATTGTATACACAAGTACACACTTTTTCGACCTCCCACTCTAGCCTTCATATTTACTCTTCTGCTTTGTCCTCTGAGACTAACTCTACAAGACTTACTTTCGTAGTCTCATGTAGGATTCACAAGACGTGTAAACACGTCTTATGGTTTATTGACAGCACTGATTTTTATAGATTTTTTTTCAAAAATGTAACATTTTGTAATGACAAATTCTTAATTTTTATTAAATTGTATTTTATTTATATTATTTTCAATATGCACAGAATGTATTTAATTTAATTTAATTTAATTTAATTTAATTTAATTTAATTTAATGTTTTACAGGACATGGAAACAATTCATGTCTCATGGTTCATTTACAGCACAGATTTTTATACTTTTTTGTAAATGTAGTCAATGTATTGTAATGTCAAAATCTTAATTTTTATTTAATTACATTTTATTTATATTATTTTAAGTATGCACAGTATTTAATTTAATTTAATTTAATTTAATTATGTTTTACAGGACATGGAAACAACTCATGTCTCATGGTTTTTCACAGCGCTGATTTTTACACTTTTAGTACAAAATTTAATGTAATAATTTAATAATTTAATTTAATTTAATTTAAATATCGATATATTGTAATGACAAATTCTTAATTTTTATTAAATTAAATTTTATTTATATTATTTTAAATATGTACAAAATTTAATTTAATAATTTAATTTAATTATGTATTTAATTTAATTTAATTTAATTAATTTAATTTAATATTTAAATATGTTTTACAGGACATGGAAACAACTCATGTCTCATGGTTTATTTACAGTACTAATTTTTATACTTTTTTTGTAGATGTAGTCAATATTTTGTAATGACAAATTCTAAATTTGTATTCAATTAAATGTTATTTCTATTATTTTAAATATGCACAGTATTTAATTTAATTGAATAATTTAAAGTGATTTAATTTAATTTAATGTATTTCAATTTAATTGAATTTTATTGTATTTTATGTAATGTTTTACAATTTTAATTTAATTTACACTTTTAATTTACAATTTTTTACACTTTTTTTGTAAATGTAGTTGATATATTGCAATGACAAATTCTTAATTTTTTATTAAATTAAATTGTATTTATATTATTTTAAATATGTACAAAATTTAATTTAATTATTTAATTTAATTTAATTCAATTTAATGTTTAACACGACATGGAAGCAACTCATTAACACACTGATTATGAAATTATGAATGTGATGGAAGAACTGTAACAGACAAAGTAAAATTATGAAAAGATATTTAAGTATCATGATCATATTGTCACATTTTCAACTTTTGGAGGTCTTTTTAGTTACCGAACACAAAAAAACATTTTGCATTGCTGCATTTTTGTTACTAATTTCATTATCTATTCACCTTAAATGACCTAATAAAATAAAAATGATAACTTACTTGCTTAATTTTGTTGTCAGTCTGGGTCAGTAAATAGCACTAAAGATTTTGTATTTGCATGTACAGTATCTAAAGATTGTTGGTATTTTGTTATAAAGCAGGAAGTAGATTAGTAGTCTCTAGATGAGCTCCAGCCATCAAAGTAATGAGACTTTTTTTGTCTCTTTTGATCCGCTCTGACTAGTAACATTGACACAAATTGGTGTATGTGTGTGTTTAACAGAAGTCATGGACAAGTTCAACACCATCGCCATAATCGACGGAAAAAAAGATCACGTCAGCCTGACGGTGGATAACGTGTATCTAGAGTACGGCGTCATGTACGAGTATGACAGCACGGCTGGGATGAAGTGTCACGTCTTGGAGAAAATGGTGGAACCGAAAGGCTTTTTCAGCCTCACGGCCAAGGTAGAGTCACATGAGTCATCCCACAGACACACAGCAGTGAATTAATTCATACAGAAGCAGAGGAGACGACAGCGATTGTCTTGTACATTTGTAAGGGCCTCTTCACAGTTCACGTGTAACACAGAACCACTGATAGAAGCTGACAGCAGAGTATATTAAACCAAGTGTGTGTGACAAATGAAAGTGGTCTTTACGACCCCCTGCTGCGGAATAAAAGGATAAACACTTTAAATCACAGAGCCGGTCGCTGTGTGGAGACTGAGGAAGGGAAGAGACATAAATGACTCGGGTGAAACAAAAGTATTCAAAAGTATTTTTCCTGCTTTTTTTTCTTTTGCCCTGAATTTTACTGACTCTGACAACATTTTCATTTGACCCCTCCACAATTACAATAATTTGTTTTAGCAAAATATTTATGAAATATTTGATCAAACATCCATAAAAGCTGTAACTCTAATGTAACTCTATAACAGCTTGAAATTAATAAACACACATTTACTGAAAAACAATGATGCAATGTGCAATATTACATTTTAATATTTTACAATGTAGTTAAATGTAACAATAAAACTATATATTATTTCATATTTTTGAAAGACATCTCTTATGCTTAGTTTAAAAGGCTGCATGTATTTGGTCAAAAATACATTAAAAACTTTAATATTGTAAAATATTATTACAATTTAAAATAACTGTTTCTATTTTAATATATTTTAATGTCATTTATACCTGTGATGCAAAGCTGATTTTTCATCAGCCATTACTCCAGTCTTCAGTGTCACATGATCCTTCCGAAATCATTCTAATATGCTGATTTGGACATATTTCTTAATATTTTCAATGTTAAAAACAGGTGTGCTGCTTAATATTTTTTTGTGTTATTTATTTTAGAAAGTTTAAAAGAACATTAATTTGAAATGGAAATCTTTTATAACATTATACATGTCTTTACTGTCACTTTTCATTAATTTATTGCTTCCTTGCTTAATAAAAATAAGAATTTCTTCCAAAAACAAAACAAAACCAAACATTTTGGACTGTATTTTCTTTATCCATTTGGCCATTACGTATTGTCTAGAGCCCCTATATAATCCGTTTAATTTTTGTTCCCCACATTCCATTTTTTCATTTTCCAAATTCGGATTCCTTTTTTTTTTTTAAAATTCTTTTTCAGCTTTAATTTTTCTAGACTCTAGAGTTTTAATTAATAAATATGAATTTAAAAAATTGTCTAATTAATTGAAATCATGAAACAGACACAATTTAACAGCAAATTATTAAAAGTTTAACAAAAAGTAATTTTTTTAAGGCCCTATGAAGTTATATTTTTTCCCAAATTCCATTTTTTATTTTTATTTTTTTCAAATTCTGTTTTAATTTCTCTGGATTTTTTTCCTTTTAAATTTTTGTAGACTGTTTTAAGGGTTACATTGTTTCAAAAGCATATTTATTAATCGAAATCATGAAAACTTACACAATTTAATAGCAATTTATTAAAAAAAATTAACAAAAGTTAGATTTTTAAGGCCCTATGAGTTTTTTTTTCCAAATTTCATTTGAATTTCTCTGAATTTCTCTTGTTAGAAAATGTGTTGTGTTAGTTTTGTGTTAATGTTTAAAATAAAAAAATCAATAAAAAAGGTTTATTAATTGAAATCATGAAAACTCACACAATTTAACAACAATTTATTAAAAGTTTAACAAAAATGACATTTTTAAGACCCTATTAAATACATGATATATTTTTTCTCAAATTCAGATTTGTTTTTACCAAATTTGATTTTCCATTAATTTTACTGATTCCATTTTAATTGTTTCATTAAATTGTAATAATCAAAAGCATCTCTAATTAGTTTATTTTATATACTAAAAAATATATATTATTTTGTTTCTTCTTTTTTTTTTTTCAGAAATATATTTTTCCGGTAAATAAATTGTGGTAAATAATTTTTCTGGTAAATATATGGTAAATATGATTACATATTTCGTTTCCCTAAAAATGGATTTCTGTAATTTACAATCTACGTTAATGAACCAACAGCTGTCAGGGAAAACTGTTCGGCGTTCTGTTGCCAAGTAGTGGGGGCATCGCAGCTCGAGAGTGACGTCTCCGAAACGCACGCTAATGGGACTCTGATGTATTGACATGTTCTACATATTAAGACTCTTTTGTTTTTAATTCCCTTAACTGCCAGCAATTTCTGCCTTATTGCTAACATCTGCTTGGGTAGGTCTGCACTTCCTCTGAGAAAACTCGCTTCACATGATTTTTCATATTTCAGTGCTGTTAGGCAGATTACATGCAATTGTTATGGTCACAGTGTGCTCTTAAATTTCTTCTCTCCTCTGCAGGCTCACAGGCAGAGGCTTCTAACTCTTAAATAATTCTACCTTTGTGTGTGTAAAATTTATTTTTTATTGCCCTACCATTCTTGGTTGCATAGACAGCGGTAAAAGTGTTAGTTGCGTTTGAAGGATAATTATATTATATGTTCATTTAAATACTTATATGTATTTGAGAAAAACTTTTTGGTAATTTTGTTAGATTTATTTGTTGGTTTATTAGTTTATGTATCCACCTTTTTCTTTAACGTGGAAGTAAGCCTATGGGTGAGACTTCTGCTTCATTAGCCACTATAGAGAGATAACGAGAAGAATAACAATGTGAAGGAAACGGTAAAACTGTTTGCACTACAAACCAGTGTTTATAATTAAGATAATACATTAAAATAATATGGGAAGACACCAATTAGCAATATCAAGCAGAAAAATGAACTGTTTTGTACAGCTGAAACTAGCTGGACGTGGATGAGACCCGAAGCCTGACCCATAAAATCTACAAAATGACTGTGCTCACTCTTATGGGAAGAAAAAGGTGGATATACAGTGTCCTCCATTAATATCGGCACCCTTGGTAAATATGAGCAAAGGTGGCTGTGAAAATAAATCTGCAATGTTTCACAAAATTCTAACCTTTCATTAACGTAAAACAATTGAAAGTGGTGGAAAAAATAGGTCACATTGGCCACACTTATTGGCACCCAATTATTGCAATGTCCTTTTCCCAAGATAACAGCTTTGAGTTTTCTCCTATAATGCTTGATGAGTTTGGAAAACTTAACAGGAGTTTACAGGATCTCCAGATCCTTTAGATTCCCAGCTTCATTTTTCTTCAGTTCACCCCACTCATTTTCTGTAAGGTTTAGGTCAGGAAACTGACAAGGACACCCTTGGCAGAAGCTTCATTTTGTGCTCAGTGACACATTTTTTGGTTGATTTTAATGTTTGTTTTGGATAATTGTCATATTTATCATATCTGGAAGATCCAACCACAGCCCATTATAAGATTTCTAACAGAGACAGTCAAGTTTAGATTTTTTATCTGTTGGTTTTTGATAGAATCCATGATACTATGTATCTGAAGAAGATGTCCAGGTTCTAACCGTGGACATGGGGTACTTTTTACTCCTGTTTGCACTAAACCCATCTGGTGGGTTTGCTGCCAAAAGTCAGCTGTTCTTCAGAAAAATGTTTTTCAGAAAAATCCTTTTGGTCCCACGAATTCTTTTTCTGCATTTTTGTGTATTTGAACCCTTTCCAACAATGACTGTATGATTTTGAGATCTATTTTTCACACTGATGACAACCGAGAGAATCATATGCAGCTATTATGGAAGGCTCAAATGCTCACTGATGCTCCAGAAGAAAAGCGGTGCATTAAGAGCCAGGGGGTTAAAACTTTTGAACAGAATGAAGATGTGTACATTTTTCTTATTTTGCCTAAATTTCATATATTTTTTCATTTAGTACTGCCCTTCAGAAGCTATAGAAGATACTTACATGTTTCCCAAGAGACAAAATAAGTAAAATTTACCCTGATATTCAAATTCCAAAAGTTTTCACCCCCCAGCTCTTAATGCATCACATTTCCTTCTGGAGCATCAGTGAGTGTTTGAACCTTCTGTAATAGTTGCATATGAGTCCCTCAGTTGTCCTCAGTGTGAAAAGATGGATCTCAGAATCGTACGCCCATTGTTGGAAGGGGTTCAAATACACAGAAATGCTGAAAATCCAAATAATTTGTGGGACCTGAAGGATTTTTTCTGAAGAATTGCAGGCAGTTTAACTGTTCAGCACAAACAAGGGACTCAACAACTATCACTGAACAAAAAAAACACAGCTGTAGATCATTCAGGTGACAACACAGTATTAAGGAACAAGTGTATGTAAACTTTTGAACAAAGTCATTTTTATAAATTCAGCTATTATTTTCTCTTGTGAACTATATGTAAATGTCTTTTATGTGAAATATCTTATTCAGGTCAGTACTAAATAAAAAATAACATGCATTTTGATCCCTCTTATTTTGGTAAAATAATAAACATTTTGCAGATTCTGCAAGGTAAATGTAAACTTTTGACTTCAACTGTATCTGAACAAGATGTCCAGGACCTCTGGCAGAAAAACAGGCCCACAACATTTAACATCCAGCAGTATATTTAACTGTGGGCATGGGGTACTTTTAATCTGGTGGGTTTGCTGCCAAAAAGTTTTTTAGTTTCGTCTGACCATTGTAGGCAGTACCGTTTGAAGTTCCAGTCGTCTGTGACAACTCAATATGCTGGAGTTTGTTTTTGGATGAATGAGAAGGATTTTTCTTAAACGAAATGCGGTGATGTAGGAGCTGTTTGATAATTTTTAAGCTTTCTGGCCCCAAGACTAAACTCATCTATGCAGTTCTCCAGCCTGTGATCCTTGGAAAATTATTGGCTACTCAAACTCTCATCCTCAGCGTGCATTAGGGCGATATAGACGCGTGTCCTCTTCCAGGCAGATTTGTAACACCTTTAGTTCATTGGAATGTCTTAAACATTACCTTGACGGTGTAAATGGGGATTTTCAATGCTTTAGCTCTTTTCTTACAGCCACTTTCTATTGTGTGAAGCTCAACAATCTTGTTCTGCACATCAGAAGTATATTCTTTGGTTTTACACCTTGTGATAGAAGATTAAGGGAATTTGGCCTTTGTGTTCCTCATAATTCATAACCCTGTGGAACAAGAAGTCATGACTGGACAATTTCATGCTCCTAGTCACCCTGGTGTGCTAAAAAATGTAAATATGAATGGGAGTATATAATATGAGTGTTTTACTCATAAGAATTTCTAGGTGTGCCAATACTTTTGGCCAACATGCACTGGAGAAAAACATTTATTTTGTAATGTGAGTTTCCCCCTTTCAAGTGTTTTACTCAAATGAAAGGTTAAAATTTTGTGAATTTTTTTGAATGAAAGATTAAAAAAAATAAACTATGCAGATTTATTTTTGCAGCTGCCTGTGTTGCTACCAGTCACAAAAGTTTCATATTGCAGATGACCTGGGAACTGATGATTCCTAAGTACCGTGTTGGAAAGCGAATGACCTTAACTGTATAAAACTCTCCTATAATGCGTCACAGGACATTTAGTCTTGTTTAAGTGTAAAGTAATACTGTTTTTACTGTCGTACAGCTATTAAGGAAATAGGGGTTGGATGCTGCACACCCCTGCAATAACCACAGGGGAACAACAAAGTTCTGTGTATCTGTTTTGGGAAATGCATGTAGTGTTTCTAACTCACTTGACCTACGGCAGTTTTGCTCACTTTATCCACGTTACTGACGGAGGAACTGTGGAAAGCACATCTGGTATATGACCAAAGCCCCTTTTTCTGCCAGAACTCATGCTCTATGTCTTTCTTTGTGTGGTTTGTCAGATTTTAGAAGCTTTGGCCAGGAACGATGAGCAGTTGGTGCAGACTTGTAGTCGACTGAGCTCCAGCACAGAGCTCATCTCTGAGGACCTGCAGACTAGATTCAGCGCCATGTGCGGCGAGAGACTGGAGCATATCAATCGAAGAATCACCAATTACAGGAAGGTCAGCAAGCATTGTGAAAAACACTTGTTCTTACAGAAAGGGACGGGTCTGGGCATGCTGTGCATTTTTAGCAAAACATAAAGGCAATTTAAAAATAGTTGAAAAATAGGGAAAATATATAATTTAAAATCTGTGCACCTAAAAATGAAAATATTGTCATCCTTCACTGATGTCTTTCTTTTCTTTCTCTTTTCAATTCATTGAAAGTCAATAAAGGGCAAATGCTATCAAGCTCCTAATATTCCAAAAAATAAAATCACCATAAATAATGACAAATAATGAAAGTAAACAAAACTTCCATTATACCGTGTATAAAATATGAAAGTCAACATTAATTATGTATTATTATAATTTATATACAGTTTTCTTTTTTTTAGGTTTTTATTTATTTTATATTTTATTTCCATTTTATTTTTTATTTATATTTTACATATTTTTGTTAATTTTCTTCTTTTCTTATTATAATATATTTTATAATTGGTTTTATAATGTTTACAATATTATTTATTTAATATTTAGTATATTATATTTTTGGTTATTATTATTAATATTATTATGCTATATTTAATGTTTATTTTGTGTGGTTGAGCTATTAATTTTAGCTTTTTTTATTTATTTTATTTTCATATTTTATTTATGTTGTACTTATTTTTAAATACATTTTTCACTTTTCTTCTCATTATTATTATTATTATTATTATTATTATTATTTTGCGATATGTTTTGTTTTTATTATTATTATTTTGATTTTTTATATTTATTATTATTATTTATTATTTTTATTTAGCTATCTTTTTCATATTTATTATTATTATTATTATTGGTTTTATAATGTTTACAATATTATTTATTTAATATTTACTATGTGTTTTTTTTTTTATAAATTTATATTTATTTATATAGCTATTTTTCATATCTATTAATATTATTAATGTTTTAGTTGTTTTATACTGTATAATTTGTGAAATCTTTCACATAAAATTTATTCTGTGCATATTCAGTTATGTTACATTTACAAAATTTTCAATTTTAGTCAAACTTTTCACTTTAGCTGTTTATTTTAATTTTTAATTTATTTCAGATTTTATTTTCATATTTTTTATATTTCATGTATTTTTATTAATTTTCTACTTTTCTTCTTATTATTATTTTATATTTCTATAATTAGTTTTTTAATGTTTACAATATTAGTTATTTAATATTCACTACATTGTATTTTATTAAGATAATTTTGCTGTTTTTCATATTCATTGTTATTATTATTATTGTTTTATACTGTAAATTTAGTAAATTTGTGTGAGGAACAGACCAAAACTCAAAACATCATTTACAAAAAATGAATTCTGTGAATACGGTACATTAAGAGAATTTTCATTTTTGGTTAAACTATTTACTTTAACTAAAATTAAAAAAAAAACAGTTTCCACGTTTTTTTTTTTTTGGTTTTTTTGTTTGTTTGTTTTTTAATCTTGATTAAGTGTGTTGACGAAATCTTGCTGGCAATGCTTGTACAAAAGAAACCTCCACACCCACATCCAAAACTATATGCCATATTCTAGTGTTTTTAGCAGGATGACTCTTACTCTGTGCTTTAAAAACTATTTTCAATGTCTTGATAAATTTCTCCGGTCGGTGGCCTTTAGATGGCTGCAGCTAAGAAAACTTCGCTTGACTTGTAGCACTTCTATTTAGGTTACCGAACAGGAAACTGTCCCACCCTGTCCTTTTTAACACCAGCTGGCCTTGATTGATGAAATATGCAAGTCCACCAGTACCAAGGGAAGCAGGCTTGTGCAAAATGTCATTTTTAATTTTCATCAGCTGCTCTTATTTGGAGCAAGAAAAGGAAAATACGTCCACAAGCATCTGACAGTTTCCCTTGTTTTTCCCTGTGATCTGATTCAACATCCCACTCAGCACTGGATTAATTAGCTGTTGCTTCACCGGCTATAAATAGCTCCGAACATCCCGTCCCATTGCATAATTTCCCTTCTGCTGAGTTCTCAGTAGGGCCCCGTGAGAGGTCTGGCAGGGTCCGGACCCCGGACACCGAAGCTCCCCGTTTGTCAAAGCTAGCCAGGAATGTGGGAAGTCCGGTCTGAGGGGAGGCTACGTGTCCAGAGCAGCTGTAACCCTTCCAGTGTAGTCCGTGACCGCAGCCATTCAGGATCACAACCGCAGAATCATTATATCATAGTTGGAAAAGGGCGAGGTTCAAATCCCTGCTCAAGGGGAACTTGTCAGCCTGTCAGATTCAATAACATGCTCCTGTGCCTGAAGCTGTGACTTTGAATGCAAACAGTTTAAAACAGTTAGAATTTCAGGTGCAATATGGATCTATTCATGAACAGTCATGCCTTGCAAATAAATGACCCTGATATGATTGATTTTTTACATGTGGAAAAAGGACGTTTCTGCTGTAAAACAGTGAATGAGGGAGCAAACTGTCTCTGCACTTGATAAATGACATGCTGAATAGCCCATCTTAAACCAGGTGGTTTTCTAGACTTTGACTTAACAAAGTCTCCTAGCCTGGTCTAGCCTGTCTTATATCATGATAACATTGAAAGCTGATCTCTCAGCTTAGTATTTACTCACAAGTTTTGTGATTTCTTATCGCTGGGAGTATGATTGACAGGCGATCCAACCAATCATAGCGCTTAATCTACCATTTCGTCCGACAAACAACGTGACGTCTTGAAACAAGATAACTTCTGATGTTCATTCATGTTTATTTCTTGCTATAACTAGTAGTGTTGCACAATATACCGGTACCAAAAAAGTGTTGCGATACCCTGCTTTTAAAACCTATACAACTTTGCGTTTTACTAGTACCAGTAGTTTAAGAATGCATTTTAATAGAGCCTTATTTCCTTAGTAAAACACTGGGATGAATAGATTAAAAGTAGCCTGGTTTAGTAGCCATACATAGAATGTAGAATCGGTGGGCGGTGTAAACAGGCATTGATGTAGACTCAATAGGCGCAGCTAAACAGGCAGTGATGTAGAAGTGGTGGGTGGGGCTTAACAGGCAGTGATGTAGAAGTGGTGGGCGGGGCTTAACAGGCAGTGATGTAGAATCGATAGGCGGGGCTAAACAGGCAGTGATGTAGAATCAGTAGGTGGGGCTAAACAGGCAGTGATGTAGAATCGGTGGGTGGGGCTAAACAGGCAGTGATGTAGAATCGATAGGCGGGGCTAAACAGGCAGTGATGTAGAATCAGTAGGTGGGGCTAAACAGGCAGTGATGTAGAATCAGTGGGTGGGGCTAAACAGGCAGTGATGTAGAATTGATAGGCGGAGCTAAACAGGCAGTGATGTAGAATCGATAGGTGGGGCTAAACATGCAGTGATGTAAAAAAAAATCGAATATGTGGGCGGGGCTAAACAGGTAGTGATGTAGAATCTGTGGAAGGGGGCTAAACAGGTAGTAATGTAGAATATGTGGGCGGGGCTAAACAGGTAGTGACGTAGAATCGATAGGTGGGGCTAAACAAGCAGTAATGTTGAATATGTGGGTGGGGCTAAACACGTAGTGATGTAGAATCAATAGGCGGGGCTAAACAAGCAGTAATGTAGAATATGTGGGCGGGGCTAAACAGGTAGTGATGTAGAATCGATAGGCGGGGCTAAACAAGCAGTAATGTAGAATATGTGGGCGGGGCTAAACAGGTAGTGATGTAGACTTGGTGGGCGTGACTAAACAAGCAGTGATGTATTATAAGTGGGTGCGGCTAAACAGGCAGTGAAGTAGAAGGAGGTGTGTTTATCCACACTATGAGGTCATAAAGTGGCACATTCCACAGCCTGTCATTTCAGCAGATGGGCTTCAATATAAGATGACTAAGTTTGAGTTCTGAAATGACCTCTTATATGTCAAAAGATCAAGGGAATTTTGGTTTCTAAGTTCATAACCCCTTTAAAAATCAGCCTAAGCTGCCAGTTAAGACCTTAAACCACCATAGACTGGTTTACTGTTAAACATGCCATAAACATCCTCAGGTGATTGGAGATGTTGATGGTCTGGTGTTTGGTATAGAGTGAGTTTTGTATGGTCAAAACACTTTTAGTGTTCACAATTTAATCTGAAAATTAAACTGCGCTAGATTTTGATGGGAAAGTACTGAACTTAGCATGTTAGCATACCAGACTCAATCCAAAGATCCTATGGCTAACTCTTACTAAAGCCAGGTTGGCTGAATCAACACAGTGTTGAGTTGTTTTGGGTACGGTAGTACAGGTTTATATGATTTACATAGGATAAACCAATAAGCTCTTGCTCATGTTGACATTAAATATTTACCATATCTTACACTAATCACTCTCTGCTCTTAGTTTTCCCGGGTTTTGAAGAATCGAGCCTGGCCCACGTTCAAGCAGGCCAAGACCAAGGTTTCCCCTCTACACAGCAGTGACTTCTGCCCCACCAACTGTCACATCAACGTAATGGAGGTGTCTTATCCCAAGACCACTACTTCACTTGGAAGTGCCTTCGGAGTCCAGCTGGACAACAGAAAAAACACGCTGGAGAAAGGAGGCCGCAATTCAGAACAGGGTAAGTGAAGATGGATTAGAGAGACTAATGGGATTCCATTATAGGCATCAATCACCAGTTTAGAGACACCTATGAAATAAATATTGGGTTTTAGTTCATGTCTATTTGTGATTTCAGGCAAGCTGAATCCTATGGTTTACGTCCAGCATAGTATCACCAGCATGGCCGCCCCATCAGGACACAGTCTGAGCAGGGCAGAAGGTCACGGTCTGCGTTTCCTGCTCCGGGAGGACGATCTGCTCATCCTGGACGCCTACCACAAACTTCTGACCAAACTCACCACTGTCGTTAAAGAGATGGAGTGCTACGCCGCCCAGATTCATGAGTATGACATTTTTATTTGATATAATCTTTGTATTGTCATGTATGAATATTTAGCTTGCCTTTTCCGCGTAGTAAAACATCTGTCTTAAAATTCAGTAAAAGTCAAGTTTTGAAGTGAATCAGAACTTTTTGAAGGCAAACAGAGTTGTGAGTAAACTGTATTACTGCCCTTTGCTTCAAGGGAGCTCTGTAACACAAAGAGAGCTTGATCATTAGAAATGTATTATCTTTCATCGGAGGAGATCATTTTTTGTGGTTATGTATTATTCTCTTTATTCTATTGTTGGTTGCCTACCCTCTGAATGAATTGGTCTACCTAGTTATCATGCTTTTAAAGTCACAGAGAAGGTGGAAAGAAATCAGAAAAACAAATTTATGACTTCGGTGTTCGGTGCAAAACAACCATGGCTAATATTAGTGATAGAGTGAATGTGTAAACATACTAAACATACTACTAATAAAAATAAATATATAAATAAAAATATGATTTATTATTATTATAAATTATAATTTTTTTAAATTTCTTTTTTTTTGAAGTGTGCTTTCTGGCTAAAAATAAATTAGGTGTAATAATAATAATAATATTAATAACATAATAATAATAATAATAATAATAATATTCTCTGTTTTGTTAATATTTTTAATATTTTTCTTAAGTGTACTTTCTAGATAAATCATTAATTAGGTGTAATACTACTACTACTGATATTCTCTGTTTTATTATTATTTGTAATATTTTTCTTAAGTGTACTTAAATCATTAATTAGGTGCAGTAATAATAATAATAATAATAATAATAATAATAGTTGTTTTATTCTTTTTAAAAATATTTTTATTATTATAATAATAATCATTTTATAATATAAAATATTATAAAATGATTATTATTAATTAATTATGTAGGTGTAAATAATAATAATAATAATTATAATTATAATAATAATAATAATAATAATCTCTGTTTTATTCTTTTAAAAAATGCACCATATGTCGGCACACTGCCCACAATGCTATTGGTGCCGACATGTTTTATTCGTTTTTTAAAACATTTTTCTTGAGTGTGCTTTCTAGATAAATTAGGTGTAGTAGTAGTAATAATAATAATAATAATAAATACATTTTCTCTGTTTTACTCTTTATAAATATTATTATTATTTTAAAATACATTATAAATAATAATAATAATAATAATAATTTGTGTTTTTTTAATTATTATAAAAATCCATTATTATTATTTATTATTTAAAAATAATAAATAATAATAATTATTATTATTATGAAGAAACTAACAAAAATATATGTTAAACATTGTAAAATCATGGCTTGATGTTAACTAATTATATAAAACATTTGAACTTATTTACAGTATGTTTACATCTTTCTTGACTATAAACAATTTTAAAACATTTATTCAGATGTTGGATTCGAAATCAGATGACGTCAGAAATCACGCAAGTTGCTCTTAGATGTGACAGACTGCTAGAGTCTCTATGGGATGTTAGTGTCCCAGCAACCGTGTAATCTTTGTACATTTCACATGACCCAACATCTGGAATTTGCGTTGTGTTTCTAATTACCTTTTTTTCTCCAGCAACTAAATGTGTGTGTCTGTGTGTCTGTGACACTCAAGCAAAAAAGAGGGTGGGCACTTCCTGTCTGCGCCGAGCTGTTGATGGTTTCATTTTCTGGAAGCGCATTAACACCTTGAAGGAAATGGGACACTCTGAGGCCCCTATTTCAAAATGGAAATCTGCAAAAATAAAAAAAATGCCACAAGAGCTGTACTTAAGCAGTACACTGTAAATGTCACTCTCACTGAGTAATTTGCAAAGTGGCATAAGCGACTAACAAGACTCCATTAAAGAACTCGTTCTCATTCTCTTTCCTTCTGTCCTTTTCGATTCTATTCATACATATAGTTTAAATTAAAAAAACATCCATTATCCCATCAGCCTTTGAATTTTCATCATTATACGAACATCACATGCTCAGATCCTGGGTGGACATGATGGCAATTACAGCTAGTCTTGATCTGCGGTGGGGGCGGCACCTTTCACTGCTGCTGCCATATGCTTGTCAGTGCCGATCGCTGGCTGAAGGTCTGTGAGTGTGCTTATTGGCAAGGCCGTCCTTGATCTGGTGGGGAGATAATGACCTTCCTCACAGCCCAGGGCAAGAGAGAGTGCTTTAATGGCTGCCTGGAGGCGGTTGTCAGACAGCCATCCCTATCATGCAGCAATAATGGGGCAAATAGCAGCCGAGCAGCTCATCGCAGCCACTTCCGGAAGCCTCTGACTCCTCTGTGGATTAAGGAGTGCATTGATCTCTACAGTTGTTGAGGTTGAAGAAAAGGCTAAGAAAAGCAAAGTATGAGGAGATCTAAAGTGGGTGGTTGAGAAGCACTTGTGCCTGGTGTTTTGTTACTATATAAGTGTCTTAAAGGGACAGTTCACCTAAAAATGAAAATTCTGTTATTAAATACTTACACTCATGCCGTTCCAAACCTGTAAGACTTTCGTTCATCTTCAGAACACAGTTTAAGATATTTTGGATGAAATCCGAGAGCTTTCTGACCCCGCATAGACAGCAACGCAACTGACACGTTCAAGGCCCAGAAAGGTAGTAAGGACAATGTTAAAATAGTCCATGTGACATCAGTGGTTCAACCATAATGTTATGAAGTAAACAAAAATAATGATTTCTTTTGGGTCTGCAGAAGAAAGTAAGTCATACAGGTTTGGAACAACATGAGGGTGAGTAAATCAAGATTACTTAAAATAATTTAAAGACAAAACAGGCATTGAAATAAGCTAAAACAACTAAAAATCAAGGTAATTCTCATTTTAATTCACCTCCTCAACTACTGTTTGTTTCCGCTGACAGCCCACAGTCTAGAAAAACAAATTTATAAGGAAGTCAAATTTAAAATGTGATTTATGTGCCTCTAAAGGTCATGAATCTCAAAATCTCAAAATGCCACATTTTTCTGTTTACAAACTCTAAAATGTTTATTTGGTAGAAATTAGAGGGGAAAAAAATATCCATATCTAGTAAATCGTTCAACTGGAAGAGTCATGTACTGCTGTTTGCTTCTGAGATATTAATTTGTTATTTTTACATTTACAGATACTAGGATTTCCCATAAATTAAAGCGATAGTTCACCCTAGAATTATAATTACCTCAAGATTTACACACCCTCAAGCCATCCTAGGTGTACACTCTTAAAAATAAAGGTTCTTTATTGGCATCAATGGTTGCATTAAGAACCTTGAACATCCATGGAAACTTTCAAATGCAGAAAAGATTCTTTGTAGTCGAAAATGGTTCTTTCGATTTTTACAATGTTCTTGCAAATGGTTCTTTTAAGAACTGTTCACTGAAAGGTTCTTTGTGGAACCAAAAATGGTTCTTCTATGGCATCATTGCAAAAACACCCTTTTGGAACCTTTATTTTCAATCTCCTGTCTCTTTCAAGCTTTATAATGGCAGCGAATCGCTGTTGAGATATTGATCCAATAAAGTTTGATCCAATCCAGTGTGCTTATTCTTTCATCATCACATTCGCCTACGTAATCCGCTGGAACACCACTCTCTCATGAACGCGAGTATGACAGTTAGTGAGATAGAAGCTACAGATTACGGTTTGTAAAGGTTTAAATATCAATATTTTCTTACACAATTGCACCGATTCGCTTCAGAAGGCCTTTATTAACCCCCTGGAGTCATGTGGAGTACTTTTTATGATGGATGGATGCACTTTATTGGACTTAAAGAACTCAACACCCATTCACTACCATTATAAAATCAAAAATAAGAGAGATCATACAAAATGCATGTTATTGTTTATTTAGTGCTGAACTGAGTAAGACATTTCACATAAAAGACGTTTACATATAGTCCACAAAAGACAATAATAGTTTGTAAAAATGACCCAGTTCAAAAGTTTACATACACTTGATTCTTAATACTGTGTTGTTACCTGAATGATCCACAGCTGTTTTTTTTTTTTTTTTTTTTTTTTTTTTTATGTTTAGTGATAGTTGTTCACGAGTCCCTTGCTTGTCCTAAACAATTAAACTGCCCGCTGTTCTTTAGGTCCCACAAATTCTTTGTTTTTTTCAGCATTTCTGTGTATTTTAACACGTTCCAACAATGACCACATGATTTTGAGATCCATCTTTTCACACTGAGGACAACTGAGGGACTCATATGCAACTATTACAGAAGGTTCAAACGCTCACTGATGCTCCAGAAGGAAAAACGATGCATTAAGAGGGGGTGTGAAAACTTTTGGAATTTGAAGATCAGGGTAAATTGAACTTATTTCGTCTTCTGGGAAACATGTAACTATCTTCTGTAGCTTTTGAAAGGCAGCACTAAATGAAAAAAAACATGATATTTAGGCAAAATAAGAAAAATGTACACATCTCCATCCTGTTCAAAAGTTTTCACCCCCCAGCACGCAATGCGTCGTTTTTCCTTCTGGAGCATCAGTGAGTGTTTGAACCTTCTGTAATAGTTGCATATGAGTCCCTCAGTTGTCCTCAGTGTGAAAAGACAGATCTCAAAATCATACAGTCATACAGTATAATTTTTGAAACCCATATCACATTCTGTTCCTTTGGCTTTGGTTCCATTTCTATGCTGTCCTGCTAGTGAACTGCAGATGTCTTATATCTCTCTTCTCAGATGTTATAGATAGCAATCTCTTTTATATTTGCAAGTGTGACTTGACCAGAAGCCACATTCTGATTATAGTTGAAAGTGCAGAGTCAGCTGCACGACGTTAGCTGAATGTAAAGAGCCTCACATATCACATAAAAGCACTCATGTGTAGGCAGAGAGACCCATGGACCCGAACCAAGATCTTCCCTGCAGACTCTCATCATTGTTCCCCTCCTCCACTTCTTCTCACTTTGATGCTCAGTGCCCCTCGAGGCCCCATGCTGCGCACACTTCCTTATTAAGCTCCAGCCAATAGCGGCGCTGGGTGCTCTTTTCCATGGCGACACAGTGGTACTCGATGGTGGTGACCTGTCTGCTTTGGCAGGAGGGAACTTTGTTATAAAACCGCAAAGTTGGAGAACTAGGGCAATCTCACAAGTGAGGCGTCGCTGGAAACTTTCCTCAGTTTCTCACTTGCAGAATTGGTTTGAGTTGGAAGAGATTTCGTTGAAGTTTTGTTTATTGTCAGGATGAGAATTAAAGTTATGGTTTTACGTTGAGGGAACGTATTCCACGAAAGTATGTTTATGTGTCCCCGCTCATTACAAGAACCCGGTGGGGTTTGTCTGAAACTCAAACAAGGCTTGACATGTTAGTTTGTTCATGTGTGGAGAGAGTGGGCCTCAAAACCAGACTGAAAATATGGCTTAAACGTCCCCATGTGTGAGAATAAGCGACTAAATTTCTCCAGGAGAGGAGTTATGATTGTTGACACAGCTGTATAGGCGTGTTTTGATGTTATCCATATTTTGAGGACCTCTAACTTCCTTGAGTTGTTGTCCGGAAGCCAAACGCAAACAGGTTGTGATTTTGTTTGGCTCTGGTCATCCTCACACATTCAACACTCTGACACGCTGTGCCTGATCCTCTCGAAATGCTTTAAATTGGACTTAAAAACATGCTAGACTTGCAAGATGTTAGGATTTGAGATGTGACAGTTGGATGCACAGCACAACAAAAGCAAATAAAAGTTGAAAGAGTAATAGAAAAATGCACAAAACAAAAGAAACAAACCATTGAGCAAGAGAGAAACACAACATAAAAATAAACCATAATATAATGGAAATCAGTCACGGAACAAATTAAAGCAAGCCACGGCACAATGGAAATCATCCAAAACAACAGGAATAAGACAATAAATAACACAAATTGAGCAGACAATAAATAATAGTCCACTGCATTTTTACAGTAGTCTTAAGATACAGAAAAAAAGTATACATTTTGTCTTATAAATTATGGAAATTGTGACTTTGAGGATGTTATATACAAAAAAGATTTGTTTATATGACAGAAGTCTCCCGCTGTAATGTATGTTAGCACATGTAGTGTCCTGAGCAAATCTATTCAATTAAAACAACAATCTTATTCTATTTTATAAAGATGGCATAAATATATGCACAATAGTTTATTTTATTTTAATTATTTTATTTTATTTTATTTTATTTTATTTTATCCATTCTTCAAACCATACACTTACAGTTTACATGCTACATGTGACATAGTTGAGTAAAACACCTTGGACAGATGACCATTTTATTTATTTTATTTTATTTTATTTTTTTTTTTGTTATTTTATTTTATTTTATTTTATTTTTGAAACCATTCACTTACAGTATACATGCTATATGAGACATAGTTGAGGACATAGGTAAGGACAAATGGGCATTTTATTATTTTATTTTATTTTATTTATTTATTTAATATAGTTTTATTTTAGCCATCCATTCTTCAAACCATAAACTTATAGTGTACATGCTAAATGTGACATAGTTAAAGAAAATGCCTTGGACAGATAGCCATTTTATTATTTTATTTTATTTTATTTTTTTAGTTTAGTTTAGTTTAGTTTAGTTTATTATTTTATTTTATTTTATTTTATTTTATTTTATTTTATTTTATTTTTAATGTTTTTTATTCATTTAATATAGTTTTATTTAAGCCATTCATTCTTCAAACCATAAACTTACAGTGTACATGCTAAATGTCACAGTTAAGGAAAACGCCTTGGACAGATGGCCATTTTATTATTTTATTTTATTTTATTTTATTTATTTTGAATGTTTTTAGTGTCTTTTAATGTTTGATTTTTTTTTTATTATGTTTTTATTATTATTATTTATTTATTTATTTTATTTAGTATAATTTTATTGTAGCCATCCATTCTTCAAACCATACAGTGTACATGCTAAATGTGACTTAGTTGAGGAAAATACTTTGGACAGATTTTTGTTTTATTTTATTTTTAATGTTATTTTATTTTATTTTATTTATCTTATTTATTTTTAATGTTTTTTTTTTATTATAACATTTTATTTTAGCTATCCATTCTTCAAATAATACACTTACAGTATATAAGCTACATGTGACAGTTGAGGAAAATGCCTTGGACAGATGGAAACTTAATTTTATTTTATTTTGAATGATTCCATATGTCGTTCCTTATTTCCACTGCGTTTTCAGCTGTAGTATTTCTTGTGTTATCCACCCCTGGTTCACTGTGACAGAGTCGTAGAGTGATGTGTCTTTCCCTGTGTTTATGTGAGTCATGAACATGAGTTTCTGGAGGTGTAGATTTTGACTGTTTTATTGCATGTAGATTGCAGTGTGATTAAAGTGTGATTAATCTTTCTCTGGTTCTCTTTCTCTCTGTTCCCACAGTTTGCTCTCCTCTATCACACATCCCACAGGGTCTGAAGGGAAGCCCACCGAGAGCTACATTTCAGCTGAGAGTGAGAGCGATAAAAGTGAACGCAATGGGAAGAAAGTGTGTTTTAATGTGACCGGAGACGAGCAGGAGGACTCGGGTCACGACACAATCAGCAACAGGGACTCCTATAGGTAATGTGTTGAGTATTTTACAGTTAGATGTAGTGTCTTCTCCAAAACACCATGTCTACCAGATTTCACACAACACTGTGCAATTCATAAGCAGTTCATAACACAAAACAAGCATGTGTTATATTCTCAGTGCCACAAGAGATGAGAAAACAGACTTCAACATAAACAGTCTGCTTCTACAGTCAGTTTCCACTTTCTGGTCAACTTTTGTCATGACAAAAATTAGTAAAAATATGAAATAATTATTGATTCTATTTTTAATTAACTATTGAAATATATGTACTGTAGTTACAGTAGTGTTAAAAAAAATAGCAGTACAACATCAGTAACCTGTCAGTATCAAAAACAGTGGTTATGCAACTAAATATTAGCTCAGTAATTTAAACTAAAGTTAAAAAATGTCTTTATTTTATAAGTGTTTGAGGTTAAAGAGAAAAATGTCAATGCTGCTATTTTTTTGAACAGCTTAATATTCCTTTTCTTTGCCTCCTGTAACATAAAAACACACAGACTTCATAAAATATATTAATACTTTGATTGAGAATTGAAGGTGTAATGTTTCCACTATATATTAAATTTGAAAATAAAAGCTATTAACAAATATTTACACTTTATTCACTTTTATTTTTGTTTTGTTTTTTGTTTTGAGCATAAGAGACTTTTTCAATTTGATTTCATTTTTTTAATTTAATTTTTGTTTGTTTTTTAGCATAAGAGACTTTTTTTAGGTTGACTTGATTTTGTTTGGTTTTATTTTAATTACTTTTATTTTGTTTTTTGCTTTGAGCAGAAGAGATGTTTTTCTGTTTTATTTGATTTTATTATTTGATTTTTGTTTTGTTTTTTGTTTTGAGCATAAGAGACTTTTTTAATTTGACTTGATTTTGTTTGGTTTTATTTTATTTTTTTGTTTGTTTTGAGCATAAGAGACGTTTTTCTTTTTTATTTGATTTTATTTGACTTCATTATTTTATTTTATTTTTTGTTTTGGGAATAAGAGATGTTTTTCTGTTTTATTTCATTTTTTGTTTTGAGCACAAGTTTTTTTTTATTTGATTTGATTTATTTAATTTAATTTTGGTTTGTTTAGCTTTTTGTTTTGAGCATAAGAGATGTTTTTCTGTTTTATTTTATTTTTTTATTTTATTTTTTGTTTTGTTTTTTGTTTTGAGCATAAGAGACTTTTTAATTTTACTTGATTTTGTTTGGTTTTATTTTATTTTACTTTTTCATTTTGTTTTAGTTTATTTTTGTTTTGTTTTTTGTTTTGAGCATAAGAGACATCTTTCTTTTTTATTTGATTTTATTTGACTTCATTATTTTATTTATTTATTTATTATTATTTTTTTGTTTTGGGAATAAGAGATGTTTTTCTGTTTTATTTTATTTTTAGTTTTGTTTTTGTATTGAGCACAATTTTTTTATTATTTTATTTGATTTGATTTTGTTTTATTTTGGTTTTAGTTTTTTTGTTTTGAGCATAAAATATATATTTTCTGTTTTATTTGATTTTATTATTTTATGTATTGTTTTGTTTTGAGCATGAGACTTTTTTCTGTTTTATTTGACTATTATTTTATTTTATTATTATTATTTTTTTTTTTGAGGATAAGAGACTTTTTAAATTTGATTTATTTGTTATTTTATCTTATTTTATTTTGAAACTTTTTTCAATTTAATTTAATTTAATTTAATTTAATTTGTGTTTTTGTTTTAAGCATAAGAAATGTTTTTCAATTTGTTTTTTTTTTTTTTTTTGTATGTTTCTAGCTTTATTTGCACCAGAGCTCCTAAATGAATAAATCCAGAAGAATTTACTCTGATCTTAACAGATATTCAGGGCTTTAGCACCAGTGTGATCCTGTCATGTATTAGTATTCATCTTATTAACTCATAACACTTCATGTTCTTCTGAATTCTTCCAGTGACTGTAACAGCAACAGAAACTCCATAGCATCCTTCACCAGCATCTGCAGCAGTCACTGCAGCTCTTACGTGCACAGCGACGAGATGGACTCAGGTAATGCGAGCAGACATCATCCAGCACACGTCTGACACCACAACACCATTGTTAGTTCACCTCCCTGATAAATCCTGCATGACTGTAATCAAATTTGGCAAGTGGTCGGATATGCCTTTCAGATTGATTCTTATCGCATTGCACTGCACATCAAGCACGCATTTTCCACTTAGTCAAACAGAACCCGCCAAAACACAAAGTCTGCCAAACTGATGGCCATTTGATGCTAACTACTTAACAGATGGAGAAAGAGAAGGACAAGAAAGACAGAGAGAATCGTTTGCATTGTTATGGCAATACCTCGCTAATGAATCAAATGTGTTAGGGACTGTGTTAAATGTGCGTATCCTCTAATGATTACCAAACAAAATTTGTCACGTCCAGGTGACGAGATGCCGACCAGTGTGTGGATATCTCACGACAAACAGAAGAAGCTACATGGCTTCCTGGAGCATCTGTTTAGTCAGGTGTGTGTTTGCTTTTTTTCAGTTTTTGGCTGCATAAAAAATAGCATGGACCGTTTCAGTCATGATATCTTAAATATCCATATGTCTATGGATAGAAATGACCTAGAAATACCTTATATGTAAGTAAGTAAGTTAATAAATAAATAATATATTTTTTTCACATGTTCTTTTCAAGTTAAAAATGTTGAAGTATAAATCAGTTGATATATTTATTAATTTAGTTAATTTAAATTAAATTGTACATTACCTTACAATAGAATTTTGTTCATTGTTAGTTTTTGGAACCTAATTTCTTAATAACTGATGATAAAAAATTAAAAGATTTGTTAATTTTAACAAATTAACAATGATTTGTTTGTTAATTATTAAGGAATTGTATCTTGTTGTACATTTTTTTTAACAGCTCCTTTAAATTATTATTATTATTAATATTAAATATAACATATATATATATATATATATATATATATATAGTTTAAAAATTAAAAATATTTTAAAATGTTACATTTTATTGGAAAAATAAAAAATTACATTGAAAATTAACAGTTTTATTAAATGTTTATGAAATGTATTTTATATATCTGATAAATATAAAATAAAATGTTTCAATGCAAAATATTTAAGTTTATAGTAAATTAAATAGTAAATATAGTAAATATTTATAGTAAATTAGCTTTTTATTTATATTTACACTTATTATAAATATAAATAAAAGCTATTTTATTATTTAAATATTTTACATTGAATTTTTTTGTTAAATACTGTTTATGAAATGCAATATATTATTTATTAAAAAATTAAAATTGTTTATTATAAAACTACAACAAATGTACGTTATGTAATTAAGTAATGTTTCCGAAATGTGTTAGATACTATATATATATATATATATATATATATATATATAGTTTAAATAAAATAAAATAAAAGTGTTATTTTATTATAAAATATATATATATATATATATATATATATATATATATATATATATATATTTTTTTTTAACGCCGGATATAGGTTTTTATAATAGTTAAAATTTTTTTAAAAAAATGTACAATTATTTGATAAAAAATTATTACAAATATTTTACATTGAAAAAAAAGTGTGTGTGTGTGTGTGTGTATATATATATATATATATATATATATATATATATTATTTGACAATTATTTTATTATACAAATTAAAAATATTTTACATAAAAAAAAATTCTGCAGTTTTATAAAATAATGCACAGTATCCCCATCTGTTCTTAGTAAGATATAGCTTCAAATACACATAATAGTTAAAAAGTATTTGTTTTTTTATTCAACAATTGTTTCATTAGAAAAAATGTAAAAATATTTTACGTTTTAAAAAATCGGCGGTTTTATTAAATAATGCACAGTGTTATCCCCTCTGCTCTTAAGAAGACTTAGGTTCACCTTTGACTTCTTTGACACCTAAAACCATGCTGAAACCCCTCACATAGTGCACCAGGGCCATGGTCATTTTCCCCCAGAGGTCAATGCGTTTTGTCTCCACACTTTTTTTTAACGAGGATGTCTCTATCAGCAGTAAAATGGAGAATGCGCAGCTCGCTGCGTCCTCTCTCGGCCGCTGTTTGGTTTATAGCACGCAGGTTTCCGGGAGCACAAACCTCCCAGTTCACATGCAGCACAAATGTTTTCCGGCCGATGGGGTTGTGGGAGTTCAAGGGGCTTTTGTTTGTGCAGACTGCCTTTTTGGGCACTTGAGGTTTACAAGCACCAAAGGGATTGAATTTTGAAACAGAGTACTCTTTAATCTGTCCAGATTTGCTTAGTAAGCTAATTAAATACTCATTTCCTGTGATGTTTTCTCATTTTCAGGTGGAGTCCATTAGCAGTTTGTTGAAAGGGGCAACTGTGACACGAGCTTTTGAACAGACCAAGTGTTTCACTCCGGGACGAGGACTTCAAGGTATCGAGAGATTCTCATTTTAATGAAGTAAATTGTATTGGCACAGGCTTATTCATACAGACAAAGTGACTTTCATGGCTCAGTGCACTTTTTGTTACGGGTTGCATAACTTAAGTCCGACTTAAACTATACATGTTTATGAGATCTCCGCCAGTGTCCTGAAATGTCTTGTGTATGTGTGTGCGGGTGAAAAGGAGTGACATAAATCTGGGCCTGTATTTCATGTGTAAAGGGTTGTTGGCAAAAGGAAGTGTGGCTGAAGGTGGGGGTTTCCTCCGAGCGGTGTGGAGGATCTCTGTGATTGACTGCTCCAACCTCAGATTTGTCCTTTACTACAAATCATCTTAATCAAATCTGTGCAATTCATTTTATCTGGGACAGATAAAGAACATCAGACTACTAGAGATACGTAGTCTAGGACGCTTCCTCTCTCTGATCTGAGGACACTAGGACGTTGGACTCGTAGAGATTGTCTGGGTCACTTCCGCTGTCTCGTACTAGATTTTGTGACGGGTTTGCACCCTTGAAAAAGGACACTACTTGTAGAGTAATGCAATTTATTCAAAAACGCCCCTTTAACACATAATTGCTTGCATACATTCAAAGCTTATCAGGAGCAAATATCTCTTATATAAACATCTTATGCAAAATAGTATTTTATTTTATATTTTATTATATATTTGATTTGTTTATTTTAAGTTTGTTAGGTAATTGGTATTTCATTTTGTTTATTTCATATTGTTTTATTTAATATTTTATGGTTTATTTCATTTTGTTTTAGTTTTTCATGTTTTTATTCTATTGCATATTTTATCGTTTTTTTGTATTTGTATTTTTATTTATATTATTTTATATTTAATTGTTCTATGAGTTTTATTTTATTGTTTAATTTTTTTCTAATTCTTTTTTCTAATAGATTTTATAGATTTTTTTCTTTTATTTACTTGATATTTTGTTTATTTTATATTTTATGGTATATTTTATTGTTTTTGTATGTTTATTTAATTTTATGGATTTGATTGTTTGATTTGTTTATTTTATTTGTTTATTTCATATTTGATTGTTCATTTAAATGTATTGTTTTTCATAATTTTCTAGTCTTTTTATTTTTGTTTAATTGCAATTATATTTTTAATTTACATTTAATCATTTTTGTATTTATTTTATTTTTTGGATTTTTTGATTTTATATTTTTTAAAATTTTCTTTATTATTTCATTTTATTATTTTATTATATATTTTAGATTTTATTGTTTTATTTGTTTATTTTTGTTATTTTATATTATTGTTTATTTCATTTTGTTGTGTTGGTTTATTTTTGTTTATTTTATATTATTATTTTATTTCATTTTATTTATTTCATACTGTTTTATTTCATCTTTTATTTTTAGGTTTGTTTTATAATATTGTTTTTTGTTTTATTTGTTTATTTTGGTTTATATTATATTATTTTGCTTTTGTATTTTATTTTATTTCTTATTTCATTTTATTATTTTATTATATATTTGATGTTTTATTGTGTTATTTGTTTATTTTTATGTTTATTTTGTATTATTATTTAATTTTGTTTGTTTTTTATTTTATATTTATTTTGTTGTATTTGTTTTATTTTTTATTTTATATTATTGTTTATTTTATAATATTTTACTTCATTTTGTTTTATTTTATTTATTTTGGTTTATTTTATAATATTGTTTATTTTTTAAATTTTAGTTTATTGTTATTTTGTTTTATTTAATATTTTATTTAATATTTGTTTGTTTATTTGTTTATTTATTTAATTGTTTTTGTCTTTTTTTATTTTGTATTTATTATATTTTATTGTTTTTCATTTTATTGATTTATTTTATTTATTGTTTATTTCATTTTATATTTAATTGTACATTTTATTGTTATTGTTTTTTAACATCACAGCATTAAGAGATATCCAGTTTTAATTACATTTGCATAATGCTTAACACGGAGTTCACTTCAAGTGCACTTCTGCATGAGTAGGGCATAGTAATGCTCACTCTCAAATGGATTTCACCCATAATAGCCTGTATGATTTAATCTCTTTAAACATTAAATGTTTAATTTAAGAAGCCTAAAGCTAAATGCTAGATAAACAGCTGTAGGTACGAAGCTCTCGGTATGTTGACAGCAGAAATAAACTCTAATGCAGTCTGCAGTAACTCCTGAGTCCCAGGTTTATGTGATAATAAAGTTGATTCCCAAAGGCACAGTTTCACACAGGATGTGGCTCAAGGTCATTTGGTAGGTTAATAAACACAGTAGGCATTGTTCTAGTGATATTTGAAAGCAGGAGAGTTTTTGCCTGGGAAATAAATCTTATATGAAGTGATGAGTCAGCGAATGTCTGCTCTGTCTGTGTGTGTGGTCTGAATCTAGTTTTATATCTCCGCTAAATGTTGCTGCTTTGCTGTTGTAAGTAGATGAGCAGATTAGTATGGAATCCTTGTGGTTTTAACAGTTGATTATAACTTGTGTGTCTGTGCATGTGATTTGTTTATTTAAGATATTTCATGCATGCAGGAGGGAAAATGGGATTTGAGAATTAGAAAAAAAAAGTAAAACTAAAAAAAAAAAAAAAAAAAAAAAAAACTAAAACTAAAACAAACAAAAAAACTAAAAAGGCCCCTTTAAAACCATAGTTGCTTGCATACATCCAAAGCTTATAATAAAGAAAAAATTCTCATATAAACATCTGATATGACTATTTAATTTAATTTAATTTAATTTAATTTAATTCTTTATAAATGTTTAATATCATTTACCTAATAACTTATTTTTTATTTTATTGTATATTTTATTGTTTATTTCATTTTATATGATTGTTTTTTATATTTTTTAAAAATAATTAAAATTTACGATTCTGTTTGTGACTCAAATAGATTAACTTTTTTTGTTTTTTAATGGGGCTTTTTAAAAAATGTATTAGTTTATATTTTAAATTACATTTTGGTAATTTAACACAAGCGGGGAAATAAATAATGAAAAAAAGAAAGAAAATGCAAATACACACATATTTGCTATATATATATGTATTAAATTTCTTAGTTTATATTTTTAATTATATTTTGGTAATTTAACACATGCAGGGAAATAAAGAAATAAACAAACAAACAAATAAATATGCAAATGCATAAATATTTGCAATATGTAAATATTTGAAACCTGGTGTTTTTTTATTATTATTTCTTAGTTTATATTTTAAATTATATCGTGGTACTTTAACACAAGCAGGGAAAATAAAGAAATAAATATTTGCAATATGTAAATATTTGAAACCTGTTTTTAAAATTATTTATTAGGTTTTTTTATTATTATTATATTTTGGTACTTTAACACAAGCAGTTAAATAAATAAATAAATAAATAAATAAATAAATAAATAAACACAAATACAGAAATATTTGCATTATGTACTTTTAATTTTCTTAGTTTATATTTTAAATTGTATTTTGGTACTTTAACACAAACATGAAAATAAATAAACAAACAAATAAATAAATATGCAAATACAGAAATATTTGCAATATATAAATATTTGAAACCTGGTGTTTTTTTATTTCTTAGTTTATATTTTAAATTATATTTTGGTACTTTAACAGAAGTGGGTAAATAAATAAATAAATAAATAAATAAATAAATAAATAAATAAATAAATAAATAAATAAAACCTGGTATTTTTCTGTTATTTATTAGTTTATATTTTAAAGTATATTTGGTACTTTAACACAAGCGGGGAAATAAATAAATAAATAATTGAAATTTCTGTTATTTATTAGTTTATATTTTAAATTATATTTTGGTACTTTAACACAAGTAGGGAAATGAAATAAATAAATAAATGCAAATACAGAAATATTTGCAATATGTAATTTTTTTTTTAAATGTCTTAGTTTATATTTTAAATTATATTTTGGTACTTTAATACAAGCAGGGAAATAAACAAACAAATAAATGTGCAAATGCAGAAATATTTGCAATATGTAAATATTTGAAACCTGGTGGGTTTTTATTTATTAGTTTATATTTTAAATTATATTTTGCTACTTTTAACAAGCAGGTAAATAAATAAATAAATAACATTACTTAATTAATTAATTGATGTGTTAATGCGTATTTATTGTGTTAAAACACAAGCAGGGAAATTAATAAATAAATAACTTTGAAAATTGGAGTTTTTTAATTTATTAGTTTATATTTTAAATTATATTATTAAATTATGCAAAATACTATTTTAATAATAATAATAATAATAATAATAATAATAATAATTAGTAGTAGTAGTAGCAGTAGTAGTATAAGTGTTATTATTATTACTATTATTATTGTTACAATACAGTACATTTGTGTTCATATACCTGTATAGTAAGCACTAAAACTGAATTATATATACTATATATGTAGCAGCAGAAATAATAATAATAATGATAATAATAACAACAACAACCCTTATGTAAATAAACTAATGTTAAATAAACAATATATTGATGATTACTCTTACTATTATTACAGCTGTTTGTCTCAGTAATGGACCTGGTCTTACTCTGTGTGTGGTAGATTCCTGAAAATGTTTTACATCACCACAGAGAGCTCAAAGGAAATTATTATATAATCACTGAGACGAATCGAATGATGTAAGACCATCTCCTTTTCCCCGAACGGAGCAGGAAGCGGATAGGTGTGCGTGAGAAATGGCATATGTGTGTCACTGCACCAGGCCTTTTCATCATCACCATGGTAACAAGTGTTGACACCTTTTACGGCCAGAGTCATTACTGTGAGGGCATTAGAGATATATATCATAAGTTTTTACAGCACTCGACTCCAGCGATCCCTCTCCACAGGCTCATGCGTGTTTGGGTAAAAGTGTGTTACTCAGTTTAGTGTAGAGAGCAGTTGTCTGTTTGTTTTGGCCGTCTTTGATCCTGCACGTTTGACTCCAGTGATCCTGTGATTGTTTTTGGACAGAATTTCATCAGGACATGGAGCCTAAGCTCAACTGCACCAAGAAGCTGCGGCTGCACGTCAAGCAGGATCCGTGGAATCTGCCCAGCAGCGTTCAGGCGCTCACACACACCATCGCCAAGTTTGCGGAAGGTCAGTGGTTTCAAAACCGGCACACACCACATACGCGCTGTCCTGGCCAAAAACAACCACTAGAGCAGCTCTCGACAGGGCTGGATGCTGCCACGAGAGCGAATTATTCAAGCGCACACTTCTAAATGTGAGTTTATGGACGGGAGAGAGTGAGTATTTGGCTGAAACTCCCTCAGGTCACTTGTCAGCAAGGGCTGAAAAAGCATTCTCCTGCATTTTAACTTCCTTACGCTGCTGTATGTGTGTGTGTAAATGCCAAACCTGATGAATTAGCAGCAAAAAAAGGAACAATATAAATATTTTATTTGATTGCAAAGGATGTTAAGATTTATAATATTCAGTATCGTATTCACTGTACACTTGTAGTATTTCAGTGCAAAAACCTGCATCTTATTTACTTCACTATATACAGCAGGAAAGGAATTGTTCAGTTTATTAATAATATTTTATTTAATTTTATTGCAAAGGATGTTAAGATTTATAATATTCAGCATAATATTCACTTTATACGGTAGAGCTACTTCTGTCTGTAGTGCAAAAATCTGCATCTTATTCACTTTACTGTATACAACAGGAAAGGAAATATTTAGTTTATTAATAATAATATTCAGATTTTTTCTAGTGTTGGACAAAACTGCATTATTTTATTTTATTTTATTTATATGTTATATTTTATATATTATTGCATATTTAATATTTTTTTATCATGTATATTTTATTGTTTTATTTGTTTTATTTTTTATTTTATAATTTTATTTTATATTTGATCATATTTTATATTTTAGAGATTTTTGTTTGTTTGTTTTATTTAATTTTGTTTATTTAATGTCATTATATTTTATTTTTTGCATATTTAATATTTTATTATATTTATTTTATTGTTTTATTTGCGTATTTTATTTTATTGCATTTTTATCGTATTGTATATTTTATTGATTTCTTTGTTTATTTTTGTTTGTTTTATTTAATTTTGTTTATTTAATGTTGTGTTATTTTATAGTTTATTTTATTCTATTGTTTTTGATATTTTTTTAAAATAAAACTTACTCCATTTGTGACTTAAATTCACTAACTTTTTTTTTTTTTATTTATTATTTTATATTTTAAATTAATAAGTGAGACAGACAATTGTATTTATACAGGTAATATTCAGATTTTTTTTTTTTTATAGAGTTGGACAAAACTGCATTATTTTATTTTATTATTTTATATTTTATTTTATTTTAGTTTTTCATTTTATTTATTGCATGTTTATTTTTCTTATCATATTATGTATTTTATTTGTTGTTTTATTTATTTATTTATTTTATTTCTTCCATTCTATTATTTTATTGCATATTTTATTGTATATTTCAATTTATTTTATAGTTTTTAATTTAAAAAAAGTAAAAAATTATTATTCTGTTTGAGATTCAAAATGATGTTGTTTTGTATGTATTAGTTTTTTATTTTAAATTATATTTTGGTACTTTTAACTTTTAAAACATGCAGGAAAATAAAATAAAATAAAATAAATGAGACAAACATACATAGACAACAGTATTTATACAGATAATGCAGAGAGCTTAATACAATATTAATGTTTTTTTTTAAATAATTAATAATTATTATTAATAATAATAATAGTAATAATACATTTATTTTATTTTATTTTATTTTATTTTATTTTATTTTATTTTATTTTATTTTATTTATGTGTCTATATATATCTGTTCTATAAATCTGCATCTTATGTACTTTAGTAAATCCAAACACAAAGACAGCTTTTTCAGATTTTTGCTTTTTTCATGAACTTATTTCATGACTGACATTGCATTTTATATTCCCTCAGAGGTGAAAACACGGCTACTGTTGGTCCTGCTGCAGTACACAGGTAAATGTCGATTAAACCAAATTCCCTTACGCATATTATTCAACTACTAAAAATATACATGACAACTAAGGAACACATCATTTACGCTCTTTCCACCACACACTTATTCACACTCATTCATTACACACTATAAACTGTCACACCAAACAGTAGGCGGTCTTTTGAGGTCACCCTGAATAAATTACACTCATCGGAGAATTCCTCCACACAGCATTTCTCTCACACCTGCAACAGCGGCCCAACATCCTCCGAGAAAAATTATCCACACGAACAAAGTCCTCAGAGACTTCAGTAATCTCCTCAAGGAAGCATAATGTAATAAAAGACACAGTTTCTCAAGGTTACAGCTAGAAAATGCAGCTAAATTAAATACATTTGGCTGAAGAAAAAGACTTTGCTATGGTGCCTAATGTGTTTTGAGTGCATCGAAAAGTACGAATGTGTCTCTTTTTCTCTTTCAGACTCAGAGATTCAGTTGAGGAGAGATATGGTGTTCAGTCAGAGTCTGGTGGCGGCGGTTTGCTCATTCTCGGAGCAGTTGCTGGCCGTGCTAAATCAAGCTCTCAGCGCTGAGAGTGAAAGTCAGGAAGCCAGTCGCCGCTGGCTGGAGCAGATCTCCTCCGCCGGTCTTCTGTTGCATTTCCAATCCCTGCTCTCTCCCAACTTGGTGAGTACCTGCCACGGTCAATGGGCTTGAAATAAGCCTTACCAGCCTTTGTAGTCTGACATCCTCCTTTGGGTTGGATATATTTAGACTGAGGGTCATGTATGGCACTCGAATGTTTGTCAAAATCCTGCTCGATGTGGTCAGCATCCCACAGCTCGGTCGGATTTATCACATCCTTCTTAGTTACAACATAATGGTGTTCTGTGTCTGTGATGCGTGGCCTGTAAAGATGTAGTTGTTAAAGCAATAAGCCGTGAGAGGCCGAGTGCTATAGGTATTTTGTCAGGCTGAAGGGTGTTGTTAGGCATGACACAAATATAAAATGTAAAAATAAAATAAAATATCAAACATCAAATATGAATTCTAAAATGTTCACAACTTATACATAAGGGATATGATCAGTAAATAATAATGTAAAAAATTAATCAAATGTATTAATAGTAAGAATTTGCTAGCTATTCAGAAGTAAATCAGTTGGTTTAAATTTTGTTTTATTTTAAAGCTTTTTTAGTTTCTGCTTTTTGTGAGTTTTTTGTTTTGTTTTAAAACTGCTTTTGTGTTGTCGTCTGGTTTTTATGTTTTTTGTTTTGTTTTAACTGTTTTTTTTTTTTTCTTTTATTGTTTGCATTTTGTTTTGCACTTTTTTTGCAATAAAACACTTCATTTATTTATTTAACAGGATAATGAATCATGGTTGTGTTGATTATTTCCGTTGTTGGGGAGTTAGTTACATGTAACACTGTAATGTATCTTAGCGTGTGAAATAAAATATAAAATAAAAAAAAAAAAAAAAAAAACATTAAATATAAATTTTAAAATGTTGCCAATTTATACATTTAGGTATGTGATCAAAATAATAATTTTACAATTTTGTAACATTTATTAATTAAAATTGATAGCAATTCAGAATTAAATCAGCTATTTTAAGTTTTGTTTTATTTTAAAGCTTTGTTGTTTTTGATTTTATTTTATTTTCTGCTTTTTGTGTGTGTTGTTTTTTGGTTTATTGTTTGATTTATTGTTTGCTTTTTGTTTTGTTGTTTTGTTGTTTTTTTCAGATTTTTGTTTGTTGTTTTTGGTTTTGTTTTAAATCTGCTTCTTGTTTCGTGTTTTGTTTGAACTGTTTTTTTTGTTGTTTGCTTTTTGTTTGAAAACTTTTTTTGTTTTGTTGTCTGCTTTTTGTTTTGTTTTAAAACTGTTTTTTGTTTCATTGTCTTTTTTTGTTTTGCATGTTTCGTTTTGTTTTGCAATATAAACTAAACTTTTTTTTTTTTGCTAACAGTATGATGCATCATGGTTGTGTTGTTTTTTTTTCCCAGTATTGTATAAAATATGTATATATAAAAAAAATTGAAATATAAAATATAAAAATAAAACAATATATCAAACAATAAATATAAATGATAAAATGTTGGCAACTTATACATAATATATACATATTATCTGTATATAATAATGTAAAATGAATTTAGTAACAATAAGAATTTGCTAGAAATTCAGATTTTTTTGTAAAATTTTTGGTTGTTTTTGGTTTGTTTTGGGTTTTTTTTTTTTAGCTTTTTGCTTATTGTTTTTTTTTGTTTGTTTTATATTTTTTTGTTTTCTTGTAACTGTTTTTTTTTTACTTTTTTATTGTTTGCATTTTGTTTTGTTTTAACTTTTTTTGTCTTATTGTTTGCTTTTGTTTTCTTTGAAAACAATTTTTTGATTTATTGTCTTTTGTTGTTTTAAAACAGTTTTTTTGTTTTACTGTCTGCTTTTTGTTTTGTTTTAAAACAGTTTTTTTTTTTCATTTTATGCTTTTGTTTAGCTTTTTTTTTGTTTAGTTTTGCAATAAAAAACATATTTTTCTTTTTTAACAAGATGATGCATCATGGTTGTGTTGATTTCCAGTGTTGGTGAGTAACTAGTTACACGTGAAAGTTATTTAAATTACAGTTACTTAGGAAAATGTTAACGATTACAAAGGGGGTTACAATATTTCTTGTAAACTTCAGGATGATCTCAAAAAAAGTTGGTTTGATTTGTCCTCATTTGTAAATCCCTTTGGATAAAAGCATCTACTAAATGACTAAATGTAAATGTAGGAAATTAATCAAATGTAATCAGTTACAATACTTTAATAAAGTAATTAAAATAGTTACTTATTGCATTTTAAATAGGGCAACTTGTAATCTGTAATCTATTACTTTTCCAAAGTAACCTTCCTAACACTGATAATTTCTTATAATGGCCAGGAGGCTCAATAAAGAGAATAGCTGCTACTTAGCGTCTGACCTAAAGTCCATTATTCTGTGCCTTTAATGAGCAAGATAACTCTTCATTTAACAGAAAACTGTGTAAAGACACCAACAGCATCCCTAAACTACTTTCTTACTTTTTTTGTCCTCCTCCCTCCAGATTGCATCTGCTTTTTGTTTACCGCAACTGGCCGCAAGGTCAGATCTGTGTCTGCGTATTGTGACTCGGTGGAGTTTGCTGTCATCTTGAATTGATGACTGTAGCCATGTGTGTTTTCCCACACGCCAGCAATTTACACAATCTGCGGGCATCCCGACAGACCGAGGGATAATGCGGGATTATCATGTCTTGTAAAGTGTTTCTGTCTCTGGTTTCAACTCGAGATCAGATTTCACCTGGCTGTGATTGAGGCCGGAGGATTACATTTCTTTATTTGCGTGCCTGGGGTTTTTCTTTACGGGAAAGATTTATTTGCACCCGTCACTTCATAGCAAAAAAGTGAGTATTTCTCAGCCAAAGGATATAAGAGCTGTTCGTATTTAAAGGAATAGTTCACCCCAAAATGAAAATTTGCTGAAAATTTACTCACCCTCAGGCCATCCAAGATGAGGAAGAGTTTGTTTGTTGATTGGAACATTTTGGGGAAATTTAGCATTACATCACTCATAAATTGACACTTCAGTGAATGGGTGCCGTCAGAATAAGAGCCCAAACATCACAAGAATCCACAAGTAGTCTGCTAAAATACATCTTTTATGTATAATATGCTTTTAACTGAAAAAGTTGCCTTACAATGGAAAACAGTCCAAAGCTTTTTCACTGGAAGAAGTGTTATTATGGATTATGGACTCATATTTTGGCCAGAAGCAATGGTTTACAGTTAAAAGCTTTAATGATGGATTAGTTTCTTATAAACATACCTTTTCACTTCATAAGACGATAACTGATGGACTGGAGTCGTGTGGATTACTTGCGGATTGTTGTGATGTCTTTATCATCGTCTTGACGGCACCCATTCACTGCTGAGGATTCACTGGTGAGCATTCTCTATTTTTTATTTGGAGAATATAAAGAGATCCAGCTGGAGGTTTGGATGATGTATGTCAAGACAGACATGTTTAAATCAAGCATGTAGCCAGAGCAAAGCAGTCAGGCCGATTTGGCACAGAAACTAAACCCACGTGTAATATGAAGATTCCCAGCGTTTGAGACTTTAGTCTTATCTCCACAGCACTGCCGCTCTTCCCCCTCCACCCCCGAACACACTCAGGGGAGGGAGAGCAGGCGGCAGCGAGCAACCCGAAGGTAATTTCTTGACATGATAACGCTTGGCAGATTTGTCGGCCCCCAGATGAAAGGATTGTGGCATCTGGCACATGGGGATCTTCAAGAGAGTCGGCCCACGTATCAGGCAGAGGTGTCGCTTTCAGATGTGTGAGGAGTGGTCCCGCGATTCTCACACCAGACTTGTTCAGATTTGTACGTGGATGGTCTCATCCGCAGCCATGGGCATACTGTGTGTACGCAGGCACAAGATGAAGTAGAGAACGAACAGAGTGGAAGATGAGGAAAATATGAATCTATGTTTCTTCTTCTCCTCAGTGTGTCTGCAGAAAGACATATTTGTAATTTGTAATTCTATACCTACACCACAAACCTAGTAGTAATCCGGTAGTTTGGTAATGGTTTTGTACCCTTTTATGTCATTTTGTTTTTAGACGGATGAGCAGGCCATGCTGGAAGACACACAAGTTGCTCTCATAGACCTGGAGAAGGTGACCTTCTACTTTAGGCAGTTTGAAGGAGAGCCTCTTGTTGCTAGTGAGTATTCTTGGAAGAATAATTATTTTTAAGCACAATGCAAAAACTAATAAAGTATTTACAGTTGAAGTCAAAAGTTTACATACACCTTGCAGAATCTGCAAAATGTTAATTATTTTACCAAAATAAGAGGGATCATACAAAATGCATGTTATTTTTTATTTAGTACTGACCTGATTAAGATATTTCACATAAAAGATGTTTACATATGGTCTAAAAGAGAAAATAGTAGTTGAATTTATAAAAATGACCCCATTCAAAATGTACATACAGCTGTGATTTTGTTTTAGTGATGATTGTTCATGAGTCACTTGTTTGTCCTGAACAGTTTCCAACAATGAGTGTTTGGTTTTGAGATCCATATTTTCACACTGAGGACACATGTGAGACTCATATGCAACTACTACAGAAGGTTCAAACACTCACTGATGCTTCAGAAAGAAAAACGACGCATTAAGAGCCGGGGGGTGAAAACTTTTGGAATTTAAGATCAGAGTAAATTTTAACTTATTTTGTCTTCTGGGAAACATGCAAGTATCTTCTGTTGCTTCTGAAGGGTAGTACTAAATGAAAAAATATGACATTTAGGCAAAATACAAAAAACGTACACATCTCCATTCTGTTCAAAAGTTTTCACCCCCTGGCTCTTTATGCATTGTGTTTTCTTCTGGAGCATCAGTGAGCGTTTGAACTTTCTGTAATAGTTGCACATGAGTCTTTTATGTGAAATATCTTATTCGAGTCGGTAATAAATAAAATAAAAAAATATGCATTTTGCATGATCCCTCTTATTTTGGTAAAATAATTAACATTTTGCAGATTCTGAAAGGGCGATGTAAACTTTTGACCTCAACTGTATTGTTTAAATTGTTACTTGTGTTATTATTTTGGAGTAAATGTAAAATGCTTAGAAACACAAACTTACTGAAATTCATACTTGGCTTTAATAAACAGAATATTACTATTACTGCATTGTTAATGTAAAAATATAAAATATAATTTTTTTTTTCTTTTTCTGATAGTGTCAGTAATTTTATTTAACCTAGAAAATGTGACTGGGGCATGACTTGATTTAAAAAAAACCTTTGAGGACTCATTACAGACCACCACAAACCACAAACTATATTATTTTTACATTATTGTTGTTAAAATTGACAATAGTGCCAGTATTTATATTCTTAAGTTCAGTATTCGAAAAGTCACTTGGAACCATTAAATATTTTATTCATAAACCCTCTGACTCCATCATGCTGATGGCTTTGTTTCTTTTTTTCCAGACATGCCCATCTCATACCAAGTTGAGGGCACACGGCAGGCTTTGAAGGTCTGTTTTTACCTGGAGGCGTTTTACTTCCAACAGTTACCCCAGAGACTACGACACGGTGGTAGCTTCAAAATCTACCCTGTCCTGTTCACCCAGGGTACGATGTGTTTGTGTGGACACAGTTAGCCTGAAGCATGGCCAAAAATGCTGAATTATGCTACTCACCACCTTTAACTTTTCAAATAAAATGTAACTAATACATAGCTAAACGTCTGAAAAAATCCAAAGCTTCTCTTAATCTTTCTTTAATAGCCTTGGAGAGCATGGAGGGATATTATTACCGAGAAAATGTGTCAGTGGAAGAGTATCAGGCCCAAATCAATGCTGCATCCCTGGAGAAGGTCAAGCAGTACTACAAGAGACTCCGGTAAGTTTGCTTCACCTGTCAGTCAAACTTCAGCTCTGAAACTTCATTTTTTCTACACCTTCAGACTTAAGCATAGAGCTGTCATTGTATTTTTCATGATGAGGTGGAGTTGGGAATTCTGGGAGATTTTGAAAAGTGGTTATGGTTGCTCAGTTGGATCCCTACCCTGTGGGGGACTGGGAATGCCATAAAATAATGGAATTAAGTTATTATTTTTATATAGTCATTTTTAAGTCCTTGAATCTGATTGGCTGAAAGGAGTGTGATATTCTAGTAATAACAGAATTTCAAACATTTCACCAATTCACTCCGCTTACAGTATTTCTCACAGTGAGTGTCATGGCGGACGCCCAAATCCACTTTAATTTTATAAATAAAACTGGTTTTCTGTCATAAAGTGAGTTTTTAGGCAAGAGCATACTTGTTTAGACTTCAAGTTTGTTAATAAATATAACATATCTTTGAAAATTTGCTTTGACGTCTTTGGAAATGTGAGCCGTTCAGCACTCATGAACCTGCCGAGAGCAGCCTTACCTCGGCCAGATCTTCTGGAATTTGCCACTGGATCTGATGTCTCTATAGTGGTTAAACATGAGATATAATTCATTTTGGGTAAATCTAACAGGCAGTCTTTGGTCTCATTAATCTATTATTTGTTCCAGAACAATATATATATACATATATATGAGCAAATCTCTAAAACTGGCTCTCTGGCTGTAATTATTGTGTCAGTCTGTTTGAATAATAGTTTTTGATGTTGAGATGTAGATGAATTTGCCCCCAGACCTCAAGATAAGTTCATTTAGTCTGCCAAAACTCACTATATTTCACAGCCATGACTGATATGTCATATAAACTGTATGACCAAAAATATGTGGGCACCAAACACCAAACCCATGCTTGCTGAGCACTTCTGGGAAGGCTTTCTAGAAACATCGCTGCAGGGATATTCCCATCCAGTTAACTCCAGATATCTGTTTTTGCACCGCCTTCATGTTCCTTTAGTTCTATAGTTGTTTGTTTAAGTCTTCCAGAGGTCTCTTAGGACATTACAATGACTGTTGAAACATGTAAGTTGTTTCCAAACCCTGAACATCAGCCCTAATACTCCAAATATGAGTGAATTTGATATGTTTATGGAAAATAATCATCATGTAGGATCCTAATAACATGTTCTCAGAGCAGCTTTATAGCTCACAAGGTAAGCATCTGGTGTAGATCTCATCCGTAATTGGTTACAGCGTGCTGAGGTCAGCCAAGTTTCATTGTATTACGCGTGCCATAGGGGCATATTACGTTTGGGATTTGAATGGAAGCGAGCCTGCCAATTGTACCAGAGATCAAGTACAGCCTTGGCTTGATTTGAGGCCAGTGGAAAAGGTATGACGGGTTACTCAAGAAATATTGTCTCATTATGTGCAAACACTGTTTTGGTTTGGCTTGCCAGCATTCGGGGTGTAATGCTGACTCATTATCTACACTGTGCTCTCTGGCATATTGGCATTTCGAAAAAAATCTCTCTATATCCCACTAATAACGCGATCCTTCAGTGCCTTATCCTGGCCCTTGTTATCTGAACATTGGTATTGGCATTTTAAGCTGAGCTTGATGCATTTGTATCGACTGAAAGTGAAGTGTGAACACTGAATGAGGAAAAAGGCAAACCCGCGCCTTCTTCAAAATGTCACTGTTCCGATATGGATATGACAACGAGGTGACTCTATGTGCTAGATGCTAGTGTTCATAATTCTAAACGCGTTGTACACATTTTCATTTTCTTGTTTTTTTTTATTCTTTGACGCTGCCTAGGGATGTGAAAAACACTCTAATTTCAAAATAGACTATTTAGTGGGTTGGATGCCTGAACGACTTGATTCTTGTGTTGAAAAAAGCTGGAGCACAAGAGTTTTATACAACATCCATACAATTTATACAACATTTTTTCTCAAACCCGACAACAGTTCTCGAATCTGATTTGGCTAAGAGGAGTGCAATATTCCAGTGATATCAGTGCATCTAGGGATGCCTTTGACTAAAGATATTTCTGCTCAACTTGTAGTTGTTCATTTTAAGCATTAGTCGATTATTAGGTGCACGTGTATTATAAAACATATTAATTATATTAATGAGCCTTTAGTTGCTCACTTGCCACAGCATACTGGCAGATATAAAAATGATGAATGTGTCAGTGAAAAAACAACAAGGACTGCATTAACGTTTTAATAATTTATTAATAAGCTTGTGCTTTCTTTGTTTTTGGCTTAAAAGGTGAAGTCGGCGACAACTGACATTTCACTATCTATAGTTATATTTTAATGTCTGTAAGGCAAGTATACACAGAGTTTCGAAGTTTTGCGATCAAGATCACAGAGACTGAGACGCCAGAAACCACATCCTGTTTGCTTTCATTATTTTAAAAAAGTGCAACGTTTCATTGTTATTGTGAGTGTACACAAATAAACGTACAGACTTACAGATTCAACAGATTTATTACTTTTATCTGTATGAGCAAAAATGACGGAGTATTTCAAGACGCCTTCATCTATCATGCAGTGAGCGCGCTTCTGTTTAGCTTCACACTCCACACAAATACTTGAACAGCGTAGATTTTTCTAGGTTAGCATTAGATTGAGCTGGCATGTGAAGTTGCTACTACATACATACTTTTAGATGAAAAGCAATATTTGAGGTTGATAAATGATTGGTAAGCAAATGGATGTCCTGCCCGATGTACTGTATTACCACATAGACCAGTCGTTAACGATCTGTTAATGGTGACTTCGCCACTTTGTGTGAAATTTTTTTTGTGCGACTAAAAATTTTGGTCGACCAAGCCTCTTCTCGTCGACTAATGGTTAGCCGACTATTAGGGAGCAGCCTTAACCGTTTCACCGCTTGTATCGCTTTTTTTGGTAAATTTAAGGTGAGAATGTACTTGTTTTGACTTGAAATATGCAGTTTGTTAATAAAGATAACATCTATATGAAAATTTGCTGTGATGTTTTTAGAGATGTGAGCTCCAGGGCGTCATCGGCTATTCAACGTGTCCTAACTATACTTTGTACTTTTGACTGAATTGCCTAGCAACTTTTATGATGATTGTTGTTTATTTAATATTATTCTATAAATAATATTTTATATAAATTCTAGTAGTATTTAGTATTGAGAAACGGCGTGTGAGTGTTCGTGATGGTGATTTTAGTTACAGTGTTCCGCCATTAAAACCAACTTTTATATTGTAAGAGACTAAAACACGGTTGTAAACAAGGAAGTTATTTTTATTTTTAACAACAGCTTGTAAGAGAGAGCCACCAAATGCACTAAGCAGCGCTGTCGTTGGAATTCAACAGTTGAAAGGATAGTACGACAAAGATATCACTTTCCTCAGTGGACATTGAAACTAATGTTTTATTATGAATATGAGATTGAGCTGAAAAATAAATGCTGTATCAGATGCAGGCAATCACCCTTACTCTGTCCATTTTTCTCTCATAATACTCTACATAATACAGTGAGCTTTTAATACAATATACTTTCAGTGATGGATCTTAACGAATGTTCCTTCGTTACTAGTTCTAAAGTGATGTTTTCGAATTAGTACCTGAGGCTTGGGCTCAGCTGTTAAACTGTTTAGATTTGAATCTGTGGAAGAAAGTAGTACTCCACAAAGGAGAGTTTTTAAAGACACTTTGTTGTTGTTTCTTATGTATTTACACACTTGTTGCCGAGCTGTTGTATAAATGCAATATCACACCTCTAGCCATGTGATATAGCCATATATCAGCACGCTGTGATTACCTACGGCTCAATCACAGCTGTGCCGATATACAACCATATCGCACTGCTACTTTGATATTGCACATATCACAGTACATATATATCAGTAAATATAAAAGGTTTATAATAGGTTAATGATATAAATTATATAAACGATAATGTAATTATTTATATAGCTGCGTCGTAATTAAACTGCATTTTATTTATTAGCCAGATATAGTGAAAATGTGCATTTGCATTACAGCTGCAGCAGTGCTGATGACAATATGTTTCATCATTCATGTGAGTTCCCAGGGTTTGTGGTTTTTGTTCGGATTTGTGTGGTTTTATGCAGGTGTTGAAAGGCCCTGCAGGTAAAGTGATTCAGCTTAGTCATAGTAAGACGGAGGCTTTTTCAGAAAGCTGTGCAGATGAGCTTGAAATGAATTGACAGGGAGCCTTCTGGTGTAATGTGGAGCAGATGTAATGTGGAAGAACAAGAGGAGTGTGGAGGCAGAAGGAGAAATACAAGAGTAAAGAGGAGGAAAGGAGAAAGTGAGACTATCTTAGCACCCAAAGGACAGGTGTAAGGTTGCCAGATTTCTTTATTTGTCACTCAGCTGGTTTTGTTTAGCTACTTATGTTTGTTTGTTCATTTATCATTTACTCTTTAAAATGTATAATTTATTTCAACTTGTCGGATCCTACAAAGTGACCCCTATGAGATCAAAGCCAGGTTAAACTGTACGTCCTTGGCCTTTGTAAATGATTGACAGTATTCATTGGCCATTTTGCATCTTTAATCGTATCATATCTGAGCTCACTGACAAGTACAATTGATATTATGCTGCATAGACCTGACAAGGCCCCTTGCTGATGTTGGTAATGATTAAAATTGAAAAGAATACCAAAAAAGTCAGAGGGACGTCTGTAGACTGCTTATTATGTTGACTGCAGAGGGAGCTCATGGAAATTTTAATAGTACAGTCAGAACGTGAAGGGAACGCTAAATAACAAGATATGTTTCTTGTCATATAGACAAGCTAGACTGGAGACTGGAGTTTGAGTTGCGTTCAGTTATAATGCCTGAAGAGAATTATCATTCCTATTTATCTCTATTAGAAATATTAACTGTAGATATATGTTGCTTCAGCATCACTGTGATTAAACAAAGTCCCATTTGCATTAAACCCAGATGAAATGTATTGTATATTACTGTTCAAATGTGAATTGCATTACTTTTGACACGGCTGTTGTTGCTCATCAGAGTAAAGCCTAGAGATTGACTCGGCGGTCTTACCACAAAGATCCACCATCTGTCTTTACAAAAAGAGCATCTTAAGCACATGCCAGGATATATTTGGGCTATAATTTCAACTACGCTGGAGTCTGTGTGTCCGTGTATGTCTTAAAGGAGAAGTCGTGTATTATCTCCAGATTTTCTGTAAGTCAATCTATCCTGACTGATGGGGTCACTGCGATCATTACGAAACAAACCTGATCTGAAAATAACAAACACATGTCAGGTCTCATGCGAATGGGAGTTTTGCATTATGTGCCTTTGCATTTAAATTCAGTGTTGATGACTGATTAAAATTTTAATGTGCTTTTTGTTTGGACGTTTGAAGTTTTCCTGTGTTGCTGAATTAAGTTTGATTAATCTTTTTTGCTGCAGTGGCTGTTTGGCTGAATTAATGCTGATTAGTCTGATTAAAATATATAGTTCAACCCAAAATGAAAATTCTGTCATTAATTACTCATCCCAATGTCGTTTTTTCGTCTTTGGAACACAAATGAAAGTATTTTTGATGAAATCTGAGCGCTTACTGACCCTGCCTAGACAGCAATGTGACTGACACATTCAAGGCCCAGAAAGGTGGAAAGAACATCATTAAAATAGTCCATGTGACATTCACATTTTGACATATTTACATTTTACTATGATATACATACTGTACAAAACATGATGTACGCAACATCATGATGTATAAAACGCGCATTCCTAATGGACACATCTGTATACAGTATATACAGTTGAGGTCAAAAGTTTACATCCCCCTTTCAGAATTTGCAAAATGTGAATTATTTTACCAAAATAAGAGGGATCATACAAAATGCATGTTACTGTTTTTTTAGTACTGAAATGAATAAAACATAAAAGATGTTTACATATAGTCCACAATAGAAAATAATAGCTGAATTTATAAAAAATGACCCCGTTCAAAAGTTAGAAAGTTACCTGAATGATCCACAGCTGTTTTTTTTTTTTTTTTTTTAGTGATAGCTGTTCATGAGTCCTTTGTTTGTCCAAGTTAAACTGCCTGCTTTTTTTTTTCCAGAAAAATCCTTTATGTCCCACAAATTCTTTGGTTTTCCAGCATTTTTGTGGATTTAAACACTTTCCAATAATGATTGTATGATTTTGGGACCCATGTTTTCACACTGAGGACATCTGAGGGACTCATATGCAACTATTACAGAAGGTTCAAACGCTCACTGATGCTTCAGAAGAAAATACAATGCATTAAGAGCTGGGGGTGAAAACTTTTAGAATTTGAATATCAGGGTAAATTTAACTTATTTTTTCTCCTGGGAAACATGTAACTATCTTCTGTAGCCTCTAAATTCAACTATTATGTTCTCTTGTGGACTATATGTAAACGTCTTTTATGTGAAATATCTTATTCAGCTCAGTACTAAATAAAAAATAACATGCATTTTGTATGATCCCTCTTATTTTGGTAAAATAATTACCATTTTGCAGATCCCGAAAGGTGGGTGTAAACTTTTGACCTCAACTGCACACTGCAAAAATGACATCTTTTTAAGGATAAAAAAAGTCTTGTTTTACGGATAAAATATCTATGGGTTTCGTGAAATGGTTCAGAGCTGTTGCTTAATTTGTTGTAAATATGTCTGCATATTTACGGCAACATCCAACACTACATTAGCTTACATTTACAGCACATAGCGTTGGAAGCCCTCAGAGTTGATGTCAGCTCCAGTTGTGTCTTTATTTTTTCACGGAAAGCACATTTGGAGACAGCACAGCACTCCTTTTCATGTGGAATGGAAATTAAAATAGTTTGATTACAGTTGGCACATTTAATCAAATCCATGTCTCATCTGGTAGTTTTAAAGCATTTTCTAAGTCAGCTTTAAGTCCAGTTCATGTCGAGTTCATCTTCAGCATCCCATCATAAACAAAACTTCAAAGTGTGGAATCGAAACTGCTCCTAATACACCCAGTAAGTCAGTAATACACTTAAGACCTTGATGTGGCATCTGATATGTATGCGGTGGCTGATTTGTCTGATGAGGAACAGCCAAAAAAGACTCTTTTAAGTCATTTGGGCTTCATTTCAAGTTCTGCGGATTGTTAGATTCATTCTACAAGTTTGTCGACTAAAAATACACTTGGTTTTTGATTGTTCTCCTAAACAAGGAGTTCACAGCTGATTTCAAATCTAAACTCCACATGCCCACAAGTTCTTTGTTTTTTACTGGGTTACTGAAGTGCGACTTGTTTGTAGTGGTCTCTGCGGTGCGAGTCATGTGGATGTGGTTGGTTTGATACAGATGGATAGCTCGTTCTTGTAGCACTCTGGCCCTGTGTCGGATTTCTGCATTGTGAGATGTATGTGTTAGACAGCTGGATTAATGGCTGTACTTATCAGCCGGTAAAAACTCAACGCTTGGCTAATCACATGTCTAGAAGTGAAATCGGTTGATTGGTCTGGCCCCAATGGGAAGACACCTAAACATGGGCTAAAATATGGTTGTGGTTGCGTGTGTGTGTCTGTTAGATTGCTTTTGTGCCAGCTTGGAAGGAACCAGCATGACATAATGTTTGCGAATCTGTTTGTAATTAGTCAAGGTCATGATGGCGGTTGAGGCCCAATGCTATTTGTAGATTTATTGGTCTACTTAAAGGCATGATGGCCTGGCAGACTGAGAATGACCATGATGCAATGGTGAGCCTCAGAGAAACCAAATAAAAACAAAGCATACTGGCAAAGGTCACAATGTCAGCCAATCTAAAATGAAATGTTAAAAATTTAATTTAATTTAATTTAATTTAAGCAAATATTGACTGTACTTTGAGAAGATCACAGTGAAAATTTTAACTGAGTAAACACTTGCCTACTTCAGTTAGTGCTGAAACCTGAAGATCACCATCAAGTTTAAGGCCCTTTGAAACTCAAGCTCTTGTTTCCTAATTTTTATAGCCTCTGTCCTGCAAATGACTTAATTGCATGATTTAAACAACACATGTCAGAGCAGATAATGTTTTTAGACATCTGTAAATGTCAAACAGTTTTTGACCCCATAGAAACACACTTCTCTTCTCCAGATTTTACACACATGAGCATGTGTTAAAGATGAATTTATTCTGTGGAAAGTTTTATTATTTTATTTTATTTTATTTTATTTTATTTTATTTTATTTTATTTTATTTTATATTATTTTTATTTTATTTTATTTTATTTTTAATTTAATTTAATTTAAATCTTTTATTAACACTGTCAAATTCTTATGTTAAAGGGATAGTACACCCAGAAATGAAAATTCTGTCATGTTGTTCCAAACCTGAAAGACCTTTGTTCATCTTTGGAAGACAAATTAAGATATTTTTGATGAAATCTGAGAGTTTTCTGACTCTGGATAGACAGCAACACAACTACCATGTTCAAGGCCCAGAAAGGTAGTAAGGACATCGCATGCATCGTGGTACTCTTGTGAACACATGTTCACTGACAGTAGAGAAGAAATTGTTGAATAAAGTCGATATTTTTGTTTTCTTTGCGCACAAAAAGTATTATCGTAGCTACATAAAATAAAGGTTGAACCACTGATGTCACATGGACTATTTTATCGATGTCCTTTACTACCTTTCTGGGCCTTGAACGTGTCAGTTGCGTTGCTGTCTATGCAGGGTCAGAAAGCTCTCGGATTTCATCAGAATTATCTTAATTTGTGTTCCGAAGATGAACGAAGGTCTTATGGGTTTGAGTAATTAAGACAGAATTTTTATTTTTGGGTGAACTATGCCTTTAAATGTGTTTTAATGTATTGAAACCACATTTTAGTAAAATAATTAGAAATAAGAACCAGTAAACTACTACTATTTGCATCTAAATACAACTCTACTATCATGGTCCTGTTGAGGCACGCTGTATTAACGCATCAGTGTGTAATCATGCCTGAAGGCCCCAAAGCACACTGGGTAATGCTTGTGAAATACTGTAGGGCCAAAAGTGATGTTTTTTTTTAGGATTTAAGATGAAACTATGGCTGCAATTTGCTTTTAGGCCCATCTTTGGATCCTGTCCAGCATTTCCATTAAAGTCTCTCATAAGAGCCCATGGAGAGAAAACACAGGCCATCAGTTACTGCACAGTGTGCCTTAAAGGAAAGACCACTGCTGAGTTACGACTCCTGCAGGAGGGTCCCACATTCACCACACACAGACCAGTACAGCAGAGCGCATTCTAATAGAGATAACACTGTCCTCTGTTTTAATGGATTACATTTGCCTGCATGAATAGCAGCCATTAATCGCAGTAAGCCCACCAGAACCAGAAAACATTTTCACAGTACAGGGGGTTTTGTTGTTATGCTCTAACTTTGATTAAATTTTACACTACTTGACTTTGAGATCTTGGTATAAGTGTATTATTTATTTATTTATTTATTTATTTTTCTTCCTTTACTCTAGTAAAAATAATGTAAAACATAGCTGCAAGCAGCGATTACCGAGGTTCAGTCGCTTTAAGACATTTAAGCACGAATGAAAAATGCCTGTAACCACCTAAATCAATGATTTAAAAAAGAAAATATTATGTTTTTTCAACGTTTATGACTGTTATAGCACCAGCTGTGGTCCAATCTCCTTAAAACTTTGCATGCTTGTTTAGAATCACCGGTCGCATGTGCTCACCAGGTTTCATATGAAGTTTCGAGTTTTCCTCTAGGCTTTGGAATTGGGACAGGCCCCTTTTCTAAACGACTCTGTCATAGCTTCCCAAAGGGTAGATTTCAACATTTTTTGTTTTTAATATTTATTGACCTAGAGAGTCCAGAGAATTGTACTGCAGTGTTTTTTTTTCCAGATTGAGTGAAAAACCTAGGACTAGTTCGCAAAAGTAGGTTTTTGACATCTGCTCAATCATTTAACAAATGATTTGATTGACAGCAGTGGTTTTAGAGGCAAAGTTGTCGAGAATGAGGAGTTCTATCGTATGATATGAATATTGCGTGTCTTTCTAAAAAAACGTGCCTCATACAATCATTTACGCCCTTGAAAAATGCGATACCGCTCCCCAGTGGCCAATTTCTTCTAAATTTATCTCAGACCTTTAGGGCCGTGAGTCAAACAGGCCCACCGAGTTTTGTTCTGATCATCCTCTGTTAACCCCGTCTAGCCTGTACTCAAAATTTATCAGCCAATAGCGGCCATTTTTTTGAGACACGCAAATGTCCTTATAGACACTTGTGGCACTTTGGACCAAGATTGTGCTCAGCGATTTTTATGCTGATAGGACAAATGGTTGCATAGGTATAGCCATTTTTATGTATTTTTCCCTCTTATAGCACCACCAAGTGCCCAAGCTCTGCGATTTTTCTCTTGTGACCTCAGATTGAGCTCTTACATACATGTTCTGAGTTTGGCAAAGATATCTCATTGCTTTTAGAAATTCTGGGCATTTTACTAGAAGTGGCCCTGCCTTTTTTTAAATTATTGATATACACTCTCCAGAGAATCTTTCTGCACTGTATGGGTTCCGATCGGGCGAAAAACCTAGGGGTAGTTTGCAAGAGTATGGTTTTCAAAAAATACAAAATACCAGAAAATTTCGCCAGGCTCGTGATCGAATTTGAGGTGTGCATTTGTCCGGCATGAGCCAAGGATTCTAACGACATAAGACACTTGAGTCTGCGAATGACGGTATAGGAGTTGATAGATTTTATACTTTTGATCGCTGTAGCGCCCCCGTCAGGCCGATTGGGGCGAGCCTTGGTGACATTGTTGGCGGTGTGAGTACTACCATCCCTCCAAGTTTCAAGTCTCTATAACTTACGGTTTGGTCTCCACAATCAGTTTAACGTGGAGATTGCTAAACCTTGGCCATTCTAACAATTACAATAGGGTTTCAGTGCTATGCGCTTGAAACCTTATAATAAATGTAGGATGGGATTTTGTGTGAAAATCTCACGCCCCTACGTACACCTTCATGCACACCCCCTGTCAGTGCAGTGTTCTCAGTAGTGAAGTGTTGGCATGAGTTGTTGTCTCTGCCGTGAAACTGAACAGCGGATAGGCGATTGATCTAGTAGCATAAATCATCAGCTCCATCTGGTGCTGCTTGAGCCCGCCAGACTTGGATGTTTGGTTTTGTGATGCGTGAAGGCCCGCTCTGCCCGTCTGGTGTGTGGTACTTTGAGTAGCGCAGCAGGCTATTGTTTTACATCAGTGGACTCTTTAGTCACAGTCTGAAGTGAGGGGCGCACTATATCAAACTGTACTAGTGTAGAAAAACCAGGACGTGAACCACAGTGTGACTTAAAGGAATAGTTAAGAAAAAAAAAAACAATTTCTGAATATGTACTTGCTTACTAAGTGAATGGGTGCTGTCAGAATGGGAGTCCAAACAGGATTTGTATTAAGTTAAATACATCTTATTGATGGATTTTTTCTTACTAAAACACAGCTTTTTGCTTCACAAGACATTAAATGATGGACTGGAGTGGTGTGGAGTACTTGTGGATTATTTTAATGTTTTTATCAGCTGTTTGGACTCTGATTGTAACAGCACCTATTCACTTCAGAGGATCCATTGGTGAGCATGTGATGCTAAATTTCTCCAAATCTGTTCAGAAATAGAAACAAACTCTTCCTCGTCTTGGATGACCTGAGGGTGACTACATTTAAAAAAAACTGAGCAAACTTTTACTGGAACTTCTGTTCTTTATTACTACCTTATAATAGATCGCGTTTGGCTGTTGTACTTTTCTTTCATAAGGAATCCCTCGACAGATTTCAGTCAAACTGAGTGTAGCCCTGGGTTACAGAGCACTTTTCAAATCCGGCCAGGCAAGGACATCTTCGGAGACTTTGCTGATGGATGTGGCCACGGCTTACTCTGAGACTTTAGGCCATCTGCAGGAAGGGTGACACAGACTAAAACTTCAGAGGCTGGATCTTCACATAAATGATCAAGCAGCCGGCACAGAACTGCTGGATTGTGAAGGTCTTGTGTCGGCAGCCTGCGAGGCATTTATCTTCTTGACTGAAATTACAGAGTTCATTTTCTTTTGGCCTTGTCTCATTCTTGCAGTCTTTTCAGCACTCTGTTGTAGTCAGAGTCTGTAAACATTTAAAATTATATATATATATATATTTGTTTATAAATGTTTAATCATATCTTTATTGATTGAATTTTCTGTTTAAATTGGATGGTAAACTTGTGACTGTTATTTTTCCCAGAAAGTCGTAATTGAAGTATAGCTTTAGTTATGGCATTCGACAGAGGTCAAATAAATGTGACCCTGGACCACAAAACCAGTCATAAGTGTCAATTTTTCAAAATTGAGCTTTATACATCATGAAAGCTGAATAAATAAGCTTTCCATCAATGTATGGTTTGTTAGGATAGAACAATATTTGGCCGAGATACAACTATTTCAGTATATGAAATCTGAGGGTGCAAAAAAATCAAAATATTGAGAAAATCACCTTTAAAGTTGTCCAAATTAAGTTCTTTGCAATGCATGTTACTAATCAAAAATTACGTTTTGATAAATTTACAGTAGGAAATTTACAAAATATCTACATGGAACATGATCTTTACTTAATATCCTAATGATTTGTGGCATAAAAGAAAAATCTATAATTTTGACCCATACAGTGTATTTTTGGCTATTGCTACAAATATACCCCAGCGACTTAAGACTGGTTTTGTGGTCCAGGGTCACAAATGAGAAAGGTAATGAAACAATAGCATATAGGGCCCTATGAAATATATCCCCCCTCCCTCCCCGCTTACATTTTTTTCTGTTTTATTTTTTCTAGACTCTGTTTTGATTGTTAAATTAAATTGTAATAGCCAACAATACATTGTGTGGGTCAAAATGATCAAGATTTTTCTTTTATGCCAAAAATCATTAAGATATTAAGTAAAGATCATGTTCCATGAAGAGATTTTGTAAATTTCCTACCGTAAATATATTAAAACTTAATTTTTGATTAGTAATATGCATTGCTAAAAACTTCATTTGGACATTTTATTATTATTATTATGACATTTTTGCACCCTCAGATTCCAGATTTTTAAATAGTTGTATCTTGGCCAAATATTTTCCTATCCTAACAATCATGCATCAGTGGAAAGCTTATTTATTCAGCTTTCAGGTGACGTACTGTAGAAATCTCAATTTTTTTTCTTAAATTCAAATTTTGTTTTCCATTACTTTTCTGGATTTCATTTTAATGGTTTCATTAAACTTTAATAATCAAATGCATCTCTAAGTTATTGATTTTTATATTATATTATTTTATTTATTTATTTTCAGAAATACTGTGAAAAAAATGCATTTACGTTTTTTCTGGTAAATAAATTCTGGTAAATAACTTTTCTGGTAAAAATTTCTTGAAAATAATGATTTAATAATAGTTAATAGTTTTCTGTCACAATTTCTTTAAGTTAAACCAAACTTTTATTTTGATGGGTTTCTGTTTGTATTGTTATGTGACGATAGTTTTTCTCACAAGAAATGGTAAAATGCTCATGAAATGACTCTCAGAGCAGTTCTAGCGATTATTTTCATGTGTTCATGTACTCATATATTGAGGCGGCAAAGGTTGAAAACACGTCACGCACGCTTCAGTATGTGTGTAGTAAACGAAACCGCGTGTCAGATCAGTTTATTCACACAGAGACACACAGAACGTGCAGGATTCATATTTAAATAGTATTTTTACAGCTCAATATCCACAGATACTACTCCATATCTTGTTTTTATTTAAGGGTACTGACCTACTTTTGATTTATTTATCCAAAAGTTGGCAAATTAAATTTTTTTGACCAGATACCACGATTCTGTCTGCGTTTTCCGCATCGCGGAAATCATAGGGCCTTAAGTATGCCATGATCACAGACATCTCTTTGTATTACACAGCATTGAAATGGCTACAATGGCTATTGAAGTCCAGCAGCTGCTGAATCAGAGTTTAGCGGCCTTGGTGCATGTTTCTAAGGCAATTAACCTCCAGTAGTGTTTGTTTGCGCTTTGCAGGATGTGTTGGGTGCCGCTTAATGAAATGAAGATGAAAATCCTTTTGTAAATCAGCGGAATTAGTGTTTAAAGCTCTTAGTGCTTTAAGCTGATGGCCTCAGGGTGTTTCCAAAGAACTTTGCTTAATGCTTTCGATTACGCTAACGTGAGCTGCCTCGATTAGTATGCAGGGTGAGTAGGATCTTACGACGGCAGCTCAAGACTCCGTGCGTTTATTCCCTTGAGAGAGAGAATACCTGAGTCTGCGTTTGTAAACATCATTTGGCTTTATTAATAGTCTGTAATAGTGCCACACTTCTGGTTTCACATTTTCATATCATCTGTTCCAATCAGGGAAGGATTAATATCTTTGACTAATTAACAATAATATTAATGCTGCGTCAAATTAGAATATTACCGTGATAAATCTCTCCCTGGCTGGGTGCAGATGGTAGATTAATTTACCTGACAATAAACATGTGCTGCAGAATGCCACAGAACCAGCATAATTTTGCCTCTTTATAGGGGTGATAGTTTGCTTTAAAATGTAAAATTGGGTTATTCTCGTTAATCCTATTAACCATATATATATATATATATATATATATAGGCAACATAAGATACTAAGTACTATTTATGTTTTTTTTAAACACATATGTGACCCTGGACCACAAAATCATTCATTCAAGTAGCACGGGTTATTTGTCAACAATACATGTATGGGTCAAATTATCGATTTTTCTTTTATGCCAAAAATCAGATATTAAGTAAAGATCATGTTCCATGAATATATTTTGTAAAATTCCTACTATAAATATATAAAAACTTAATTTTATATTGATATGCATTGCTAAGAACTTTATTTGGACAACTTTAAAGGCAATTTTCTCAATATTTTGATTTTTTTGCACCCTCAGGTTCCAAATTTTCAAATAGTTGTATCTCAACCAAATATTGTCCTAAAAAACCACACATCAATGGGAAGCTTATTTATTCAGCTTTCAGATGATGCATAAATCTCAATTTCAAATAACTGACTGGTTTTGTGGTCCAGAATCACATATTTGTTGTATTGACCAAAACACCATCACATTTATTCTTTTCAGCTACTCTACTGCCTCCTATGGCTGTTATGGTTACTACAGGCAGTAATTGACATCTGGAATGAATCCCAGAGTACTTTAGATGTGTGTTGTTTCAGAATAGCGTTCCCAACTGCTTTGTTTGTAGACAGAAGAATTCTTACAACTAGCTTTCGTTTTATGTAAATCAAATCTCAAATTAAGTTTTACAGTGCATCCTGTGTTGCTCGTATATGTGATCATTTGTCTCTGCGTGTTCACTGCTTACACTAACTTGTCTGAATTAATCATCCACAGGGCCTTTTATCTGGATAAATCAAACCTTCCCCCAAGCTCAGCTCCCAAAGCAGCCTTCATAGACAAGGTATGTGTCATCGCTTACTATATGATCTGCAGGGACTTGTGGGGAATCTGTATTTATGGCAGTACTGTGAAGCTAGTTGTTTATTAAATGCATTTGATTGTCAATAATGAAAAAATGAACCTGCTGTGTTAATGACATTTCTGTCATTAATTGCTCATCTTGATTTTGTTTCAAACCCATGTGTTCGTATTGTTTCAGTGAAGGTCAAAAGGTCAAGAATCTTCAAACAGCCACTCAGCAGTTCAATCAAGAATGACCAATCAGAGTCAGTTGAAAAAAAAGAATCAGAGTCAGTTCTTTTCAGTGAAGCAGTTGATTCAATTCACAAACTGGACTGAATGATTCATTCACAAATCAGACTGATCCAGTCCTCGAGTTCAACTCATAAATGAAAATTCTGTCTTTAATTACTTGCCCTCATGTCATCCCAAACCTGTAAGACCTTCGTTCATCTTCTGAACACAAAATAAGATATTTTTGATGTAATCCGAGAGCTTTCTGACCCTGCATAGACAGCAATGCACCTGACACGTTCAAGGCCCAAAAAAGCAGTAAGGATCAGGGCTGCCCCCTAGTAATCGACTGTCACCTATCATTCATCGACCTCAAATATGGCTTTTCATCTGAAAGATGTATGTAGTAGCAACTTTACATGGCAGCTCAATCTAACTTTAACCTAGAAAAATATGCGCTATTCAAATGTCTGCGCAGAGTGTGGAAGCTGAATAATAGTGTGCTTACTACATGACAGATGGAGGCACTTGTGTGATCATTTGCTCTTAAAATAGTCCGTTATTTTTGGTTATACAGATAAGAGCAACACATCTTATAAATCTGTTAATAACAACGAAACGTTGCGCTTTTGTAAAATCATTAAAGCAATCAGGACTTTTCGGTCTCTGTGAACTTGTGCAAAACTAAAGTTTACACTAAAAAGAAAGTCTGTGTATACCTGCCTTACAGATATATCCATATAGAGTGAAATGTCTACTTTCAAATGAACTAATTTAAACAGAAAACAAATTGCTGCTGTGAAATTACAGTATAAGGTTCTATCTGCATTCTGAGCAGTTTTAAGATAGATGTTTTGTAGATAGAACCCAAAATGTACACAACTTATAAAAGAAACAAAATAAAAGAAATAATGTAAATAAGTTGTCAAAGAATAAGAATATGTGAATAACTCAGTTTTGACAAAAACGTCAGGTAGAACTTTATAATTCCAATGCGACAAAATATTCTCAGATTATGTAATCCATATGAAACCTGTGGATGAAACATCACTACTATGTAGATGATAGGTCAGTTTCGCCACTCCGTCTCTTAAGCCGAAAACAGGAAATGCTAGTTTATCAATAAAATATTAAAACGTTAATGCAGTATCCTTGCTGTTTTTTCCAGACACATTCATAATTATTATATCTCTCGGTGTGCTGTGGCAAACTTTTTTGGGTACGCCTGAACGCTTATTAGGCTGTGTAGGCAATTAAAAGCTCATTATTATGTGATTTATATGGTTTATTAATAAACCATATAAAAATAAATGAGTGACTACTAGTCGACCAGAAAAATCTTTAGTCGAGGGCAGCCCAGGTAAGGATATCGTTAGTCCAAGTCACATCAGTGCTTCAAATGTAATGTTATGAAGCTATGAGAATATTTTTATGCGCAAAGAAAACAGAAATAACGACTTTATTCAACAATTTCTTATCTTCCGTCATTCTTCAACACACGTTCACGACAGTACAATGCATTTCATTGTTATTTTTGGTTTTTTTGCATGCAAAAAGTATTTTCGTAACTTCATAAAATTAAGGTTGAACCACTGACGTCACATGGACTGTTTTAACGATGTCTTTACTACCTTTCTAGGCGTTGAACGTGTCTATTTAGGGTCAGAAAGCTCTCGGATAATAATCAAAAATATCTTAATTTGTGTTCCGAAGATGAACAAAGGTCTTACAGGTTTGGACTGACATGAGGGTGAGTGATTAATGACAGAATTGTTTCATTTTTGGGTGAACTATCCCTTTAAATGTTCTTTACTGGCATTGATGGTTCTATGAAGAAACTCTACACAAAATACACAAAACGTCCTTTATAGTGAAAAAAGGGTCTTTGGATTATTAAAATGTTTCTTATACTAAGGAAAAAATAGGTTCTTCTATGCTATCACTGTGAAACCCTTCTACTGGAACTTTTATTTTTCAGACCATGGGTTTGGAACATCAGAGTGTGATTAAATGATAACAGAGTTGTTGAATGTTATTGTAATGTTTCTCTATTACTTTCTCTCACTCTTTGTAGCTGATGCGTCCTCTGAATGCTCTGGATGAGTTGTACAGACTGATGGAAAGTTTTATCTCGTGTCGGCGGACGGCTGCGTGCCAGTTCACAGCCTGTGGAGCGTCTGGAGTCGGGTTGCTCACCGTGGCCTCGGAGCTGTGCAGCCGCTTGGGAGCGTGTCACATCGTCATGTGTAACAGCGGAGTACACCGGTCAGCCTGGGTTACACACACATACGCTCACACTCCCCCTTTCCCTTCTGTCCGATAGGCATCAGGCATTCGCCAGGGACTCTGTCTAAGTGGAACGCTTCTGTTTTTTCCTCTCCTGTCTTTTTTCTTTTCTGTCTGTAGCTCAGAGCAATTTACTTCCTGTCACTTATGTCTTTTATCCTGTTTTCTTCTCTGCAGCCTCAATCTTTCGATTTTTTGGGGGTTTTGTTGCAGTCTTTCTCTCTTCAGTCTGTCTTCCTCGTACCATCTAATATTCAATTTCCTCTTTTGTATGAATTTGTAATAATCCTCATTATATGTTCATGTATCATTCCATAAATATACCTTTCTCTGCACTAATCATTCATCCAAAGCAATTATGATATTCAGCGTCTCAGTTCTACATTTAGAAGGTCTCGCTTAATCCATCTTTTTAGAGATGGTCCGGACAGCTCTATTTCTCTAAGGGTTCATTTGTTAATTTCAACTGAAGGGACATGTTTTATTTAATTCAAGGACACTTTTAGTATCACCCAGAGCTGATATACTTATTTCGTGAAACCAACAGTTCAACAGTTCTTTTGTTATTCATTTTCAGTTTCAAGTGTCTCTGTGTATCCTTGCAGTGCCTTTCATTGGCTGTGTTGTTATAGAGATTACAAGATAGCAATGTATTTGTATTCTGCAGTTATTCAGATTTTGTTGAAGACATCTCACTGCCATTCAAAAGACTGGGTGTGGTATGATTTTTTAAAATGTTTCTTTAATATTAAGCATCTTATACCTTACTCTGTTCTCAGAATACGTATTACAATTAATGTTATTACAACTTTTTTGTTTTTATATATTTTAAAATGTAATTTATTCCTGTTCTGCAAAGCTACATTTTCAACATCATTACTTTGATGAATAGAAAGTCTTAAAAAAAATTGCATTTCTTTGAAATGTGTAAAAGTCTTTGCCATCCCTTTTGATCAATGTAATGCATCCTTGCTGGATAAAAGTACTGATTTCAAAAACAAAAATCTTACCTACCCCAAACGTTTGAACAGTGAAAGTAGTTGTATTCTAAATTTCGATTGGTCTTCTCGTAATCCATTGATTGAATTTAAATTAAATTGGCCACACTACACAGGAAGTTGAACTGAAATTTGAATTGGAATAACAGAAAGTGGAATTTCTTTCCTTTTTTAAAGTAATGGCATTCATGGAAAGTGTTCTTCCACCTCAGTCCATAAAGGCTTGTCTTTAAAGGGAACCCTAGGTATTAAGACTTGTGTGGCTTAATATAATGTAAATTATGTCTTTTACTAAAATATGTAGTAAAAAAAAACCCATGAAAGATTTAAGTATTTAAAAATCCACATCGTTTTCTACATATTTTGGACTATGGCGTCAAATGGTTCCACTCTGTAAGCTATTGGTGTTTTACGTTGCTATTTTTACCGTAACACAACTCGGAATATAAAATACTGATACGGAGCCACATTGTGTGACTTTTGGTTGTAATTGTCGAAGGGCAGCAAGAGAAGCAATGCAAGTCTTTAATGCTTTCCTAACGATAAGAAGAGGAGAAAAGAATGAGAAGATGCCTGTGGACCAATTAAATTTCCTAAAGACCCACATCTTTGTTCTCCTCTTCATGTCTTTGATGTTTTTAATAGACCACAGCTACTGAAAGAGCTTACAAACGGCAGAGACAAGAAACGCTAGATGCCATCCTGGCAGGATGTAAACATGCCGACGCTTCTTATGATGGCGTGAACACAGAACGAGTTTCTCGGCATTGATTTCACTCAATATCTGGGGCGTTTAAGCTCCTTGTGGGGGAAATCGATGGTGCAGCATTTGGTTTAAGCCTACGCTTATATCCATCGCCACTTGTAAGCTCTTTCAGTAGCTGTGGTCATCATATCAGTGTTTTATTTTCCGAGGTTGTGTTGTGGTAAAAATAGCAACAGGTAGTGACAGTAGCTCACAGACAGCAACCATTTCACATCATCGAAATAATAGCACCCCCCATAGTCCAAAATATGTATAAAACGATTTTTTAAATAACTTAAATCTTTCATGAGTTTTCTACTACATATTTCAGTAAGATACATAATTTATGTTATTTTAAGCCATACAAGTCTCCCTTTAAGGGGATTCCTTTAAGACCTGTAAAATGTTTTAAATCTTTTTTTAAGTATTAGTTAGTTAGTTCAAAATTACACTTAGGGAAGTATATATTATATTTGGAATTTCAGTTTAATTATAGTTCTATTTTATGAAATTTAGATTTGAGATTCAATTCTACTACATCAGTTTAAGCTCAACTGAAATTCAGGAAAAACATTCTCAGTTGAATTCTGAGTGGCACACAAGCATGGCATTTACCCCACTATTAATGCGCAATCTCCTTGGAGTTTCTATGGGCACTGAAATTTGTGCCCACTTTTCTTAGCAAAATTGCAAAGTTGATTGAAGCTGTTTTTGAAGTGCAAAGTCAATTCCATTGGATTTTAAGTCTGGTTTTGACTAGGCCACTCCAGGAAATCACTCTAGTTGTTTCAGTGTGGGTATTCTTGTATGCCTCGGGATATTGTTCTGTTGAAAGATTTACATTTCTCGCTGAAGTTTTTCTCATCTTATGAGTTTTTCCTGATGTTTCACACATCACTGTCTGGAGGACTGCAACTCTTTTAGATTCAATTTAAATTTTTTATAGGCCTCTTGGTGGCATCACTTACTCCAACTTTCTTTGCCTGGATACTAAGTTTTGGAGGACAGACAGTTCTGAGAAGATTTACATTCGGTCACGTTTGTAATAGCGAGCTTTACAGTGTGTTGAGAGATATTCATTGCCATCTTTTTTTATATATGTGTTGTTTCCTGAATGATCCACAGCTGTGTTTTTTCTTTAGTGGTAGTTGTTCATGAGTCCCTTGTTTGTCCTAAACAGTTGCTGGCTGCCTGGTTTTCTTCCAAAAAGTCCATCAGGTCCCACCGATTCTTTGGTTTTTCAGCATTTTTGTGTATTTTAACCCTTTCCAACAATGACTGTATGGTTTTGAGATTTATCTTTTCATACTGAAGACAACTGAGCGACTCATATGCAACTATTACAGAAGGTTAAAACGCTCAGATGCTTTAGAAGGAAAAACAATGCATTGAGAGCCAGAGGGTGAAAACTTTTGAATGGAATGAGGATGTTTACATTTTTCTTTTTTTGCCTAAATATCTTTTTTCATTAAGCACTACCCTTCAGAAGCTACAGAAGATACTTACATGTTCCCCAAAAGACAAAATAAGTTAAATTTACCCTGATATTCAAATGTAAAAAGTTTTCACCCCCCCAGCTCTTACTGCATCGTTTTTCCTTACTGTGCTAAAATTGTTATAGGCCTCTTTGTGGCGTCACTTACTCCAGCTCTCTTTGCCTGGATACTGAGTTTTGGAGGACAGCCAGTTCTTAAAGATTTACTTTCGGTCATGTTTGTAATAAGGAGCTTTACAGTGTGTTGAGATATATTCATTGCCACCTTTTTTTAAATCCTTGCCCTTGCTGGGAATTTTCAAGACCTTTGTCACCAATCTTCTTGGAAAGATCTTTCACTTTCATTTGACCAGATAGGGTTGTTCCCAGAGAGGGTGAGCCAATTTGCTAACAACTACCGAAGACAAGCAGAAAATTCCCAAATCATGGCTTTTCTTCTTCAGATAAATTAGCTTCTATTTGTAATTTACTTTGTAAAATGTTCATGTGTTGTTGTTTTGGCATTGATTCTCAGGATGTGGTAAAGAACAGGAGGGTGTTGACTTTTATTGGCACTGTATGTTGCTGAAATGGTATTTCAATCTCAATTTCAAGGGCCTTCACATGGCAGCAAACACACATGCATGCTGCTCTTTGAGTGGCACTTTACTGCAGTGTATTGGATAAAAGCAGCATGAAATGTTCGGAGCATTGTGTGTGTTGGTTTGGGTGTGACTAACTCACATTTGTACGCCAGGGCAATTACAGGCCACATCTCAGCTTTAGTGAAGCCGCAGGTGCTCAGACCTGCCATGGATATGGTGAATTCAGTCTTGTTTACCCCTCTAAACATGCCTTCATCAAACAAACTCTCTCTTTATTTAACCTGCTTTTGCTCATAACCAACCGATAGTTCCGGATAATTCTGCGTAAAACATGGTTTGGGGCATTTTCTCATATTTTAGTTTATTTCAAGCCCATTATTTCAATTCTTCTCAATAGTAGCTAAATTGAAGTTGCGTTAAATAGGTTTAGGCAGGAAATGTAAGAGAGGGAGTTGATGAATTAATTCCATAGAGTACAATTTCAGATGTGGTTAACTTGGTGTAAAGGGGATAGCTCACCCAAAAATGAAAATTCTGTCTTCATATAATCGACCTCAAGTTGTTTCAAACCTGTATGAGTTTCTTTCTTCTGTTGAACATAAAAGAAGATCTTTTATAAAACAAGATGATTTCATTGACTTTTTTAGTAATGCTATGGAAGTCAATGGGGACCATCAACTGTTTGGTTACATACAGTTAAAGTCAAAAGTTTACATACACCTTGCAGAATCTGAAAAATGAGAGGGATCATACAAAATGCGTGTTATTTTTTATTTAGTACTGACCTGAATAAGATATTTCACATAAAAGATGTTTACATATAGTTCACAAGAGATAATAAAAGTTGAATTTATAAAAATGACCCCGTTCAAAAGTTTACATACATTTGATTCTTAATACTGTGTTGTTACCTGAATGATCCACATCTGTTTTTTTGTTTAGTGATAGTTGTTTATGAGTCCCTTGTTTGTCCTGAACAGTTAAACTGCCTGATGTTCTTCAGAAAAGTCCTTCAGAAAAACCTTCTTTGGTTTTTCAGCATTTTTGTGTATTTGAACCCTTTTCAACAATGACTGTATGATTTTGAGATCCATCTTTTCACACTGAGGACAACTGAGAGACTCATATGCAACTATTACAGAAGGTTCAAACATTCACTGATGCTTCAGAAGAAAAAACGATGCATTAAGAGCTGGCAGTATAAACTTTTAAACAGAATGAGGATGTGTACATTTTTCTTATTTTTCCTAAATATCAATGTTTTTTTCATTTAGTACTGCCCTTCAGAAGCTACAGAAAAAACTTACATGTTTCCCAGAAGACAAAATCAGTTACATTTAAACCTGATTTTCCAATTCAAAAAGTTTTCACCCCCCGGCTCTTACTGCATTGTTTTTCCTTACTATACTATATGTAAACATCTGATTTAAAATTTTTATTAGCCTCTTGGTGGCGTTTCACGCATGAGAGGACTTACTCCAGCTCTCTTTGCCTGGATACTTAAGAACTGGCTGTCCTTCAAAACTCAGTATCCAGGCAAAGAGAGCTGGAGTAAGTCCTCTGATGTGTGAAACGCCACCAAGAGGCTAATAAAATTTTTAAATCAGATGTTTACATATAGTATAGTAAGGAAAAACGATGCAGTAAGAGATGGGGGGTGAAAACTTTTTGAATTTGAAGATTAGGGGAAATTTAACTGATTTTGTCTTCTGGGGAACATGTAAGTATCTTCTGTAGCTTCTGAAGGGCAGTGCTAAATGAAAAAAAAATATGATATTTAGGCAAAATAAGAAAAATGTACACATCCTCATTCCGTTCAAAAGTTTTCACCCCCCGGCTCTTAATGCATCGTGTTTCCTTCTGGAGCATCAGTGAGCGTTTGAACTTTCTGTAATAGTTGCAACAGTCCCTCAGTTATCCTCAGTGTGAAAAGATGGATCTCAAAATCTCAAAAACAAAAATGGACTCATGAACAACTATCACTAAACAAAAAAACCAGCTGTGGATTATTCAGGTAACAGAAGTTTATATCTTAACAGTTATTTTTATATCTTAACAGTATTAAGAATCAAGTGTATGTAAACTTTTGAACAGGGTCATTTTTATAAATTTAACTATTATTTTCTCTTGTGGACTAATATGTGAACCTCTTTTAGGTGAAATACCTTATTCAGGTCAGTACTAAATAAAAATAATTTTGTACGATCACTTTTATTTTGGTAATTAACATTTTGCAGATGCTGCAATGTGTACTGTATGTAAACGTTTGGCTTCAACTGTATGTTCTTCAAAATATCTTCTCTTGTGTTTAAGTTTGGAACTTGAGGGTGAGTAATTAATGACAGAAATGTTCCATTTTGAGCGAACTCTCCCTATAATAAAACACCCAGTATGCATGATATTCAGAGCGTCAGCATTTCATAATGTGTTCCTATTTATACACCCTTTTATCTGCCAAACGGCCTCAATCAACAGGCAAAATGTGCCAGTTCCTGCTTTTAATGAAATTAAATAGTTGCAGCAAGGCACAAGCTTTGCTTGAAAGTGCTCACCTGCCAAACGTGCCCGAGGTTAAGTGAGAGCTGATGTTTATTTTATGGCTAAATGTCTTTCGCCAAGGTGTTGCAGAGGTCCGATTTCAATATAAAGTTGTTCTAAATTTACTTGTTACCTCCAAAGCAGGAAAATAAGAACACAGTTTAAAGTGGGTGTATGAGAAATCACATTTTCCTTGACAGAACAGCACATTTCCTGGACTTCCTTCGCTCAGAAACATAGCAACGAGGTGTTATAAACTAAACAGGATAGATACTATTAGCCATAAAAGTAAAAAGAGTGAAAGTCCCCCAAATTTTATAATGTTTCTGGCTGTGTGTAGCAACTATGACTCTGTACATCCTTTCAAAGTGTTCAAAAAGAGAAGCTGAAGTTATTTTAGCAGCCTTTGACTTTTATTGATGGATGAAGCTCTGCAAACTTTACTGAACCCAACTGTAAACCCAAAAGACTTGAAAAACTGCATTATGACTGTTGCCAAAAAAGCCTCATAGGAAAAAACGTAATAGTTAAATTCAGTGCCGTTCTTTTTTTAGTGTACTTTAACCATCTGTCCTGCTCTTAGAGCATAAGACGTTCAATGAAACATTCATGGGTCTCTACAGAGCTGCATAAACGTTCTCACATATCATCATCCCCAACTTGGGATATCTGATCTTTCATTATATCCCTCTATTATGACCAATATCTGCTTTCGCTCCCTTGTATTGTCTCTCTAGTCCATCTGTCCGTTCACAGAGTCACATTTACAGTAAGTGTGTGCTGTAGATCAGTCACTCACATCTGCTGGTTGACGATTGCTTAGTGTGTAGAGTATAGCAGTCCTCCCTTAAGAACACCAGGCACATTTGATGAGTCTCTTCCACATTTTGTACGTCAGCAGAAGAGTTCAGAGTGCGTGTTTTATAAAGAGCCAATAAATGCCGTCACACAGGTCTTGCCTCAGGCCAGTTGGCTCAGTATTAAGCCAGCTTTGATTCGCTATGGCTGATATCACACAGCAGCTCCTGCTGTGGCTCCCACCTCTGCTGAGTCTCATGTTAAAAAGTACTGATGAATTGGAACATTTAAAGGGATAGTTCACTCAAAAATAAAAATTCTGTCATTAATTATTCACCCTCATGTTGTTCCAAACCTGTAAGACCTTTGTTCATCTTTAAAAACTGAAAATAAGATGTTTTTTGATGAAATCCAAGAGCTTTCTGACCCTGACGGCAATGCAGTTGACACGTTCAAGGCCCAGAAAGGTAGTGAGGACATTGTTAAAATAGTCCATGTGACATCAGTGGTTCAACCTTAATTATATTTAACATGTCAAAGACTGACATAAAGAGAAGAAATTGTTTTTCATTAAATTATTTTTCTTAATTTGTGTTCCAAAGATGAATGAATGAATTTAATATTGTCATTATTTTTATAAGACTGTTTTAGGAAAGTGTTTTTTTCCCTCGTACAATGAAAATCAGTGGGGTCCAGTGTTGTTTGGAGCCCAGTGTTCTTCAAAATATAGGAAAGAAAAAGAACACATTTGGTATTCAAAAACAAAAATTATTTGTTCTCCAGAAAGCATAAAATTAGCATAAAATTGCCTGGTTGTGTTTTATTTAATTTTTTTTTCCTCACGAGGAAGGATCTTATAATTGTTTGTTCGTCAAGTTATCTTTTTATGTTCCGTTGTTATGAATAATTTGTTTTGCCTATTGAATCTTGAGCCTTCCATGGGCTTGATCAGAAAATTATAGAAATAATACATGATATATTTAAAATTAATATATAAAAAGGCTTTTAAACATAATTTGCTTCATAAAAAATAGAAAATATAAATACAAATCTGAATAAAAATATGAATATTAATAGTATAATTATAAATAATCATTTATCAATATATTGTGAAATATAAATAAAAATATGAAATAATAGAAAATATAAATTTTAGATAAAACTGCATTGGAAAATATCTGAAATAAGTTTAAGTATTAAAACTAAAATTATTTAAACTGAATAAATAAAATAAAAGTAAACTAAAATAGAAAATAAATTAGTATTATTAAAATATTTAAAAATAACTAATAAAATGTCAAGTGCAGCATTTTTTAAAACTCAAAGTAAAATTAAAACTAAAACAAAGTAAAATTAAGAATAAAAGCTAAAAAAGAATAAATAAATAAAAAAGAATAAAAAAAATCTTATTGCAATATATATATATATATATATATATATTATACATTTATATAGTAAAATATATAATTAAATATATATATATATATATAATTGTATTAAAATATAAATAAAAATATGAAGATATAAATATTAGATAAAAACTGCATTAAATAAGTTTACACTGAAATAGGTTTAAATATTAAAACTAAAATTACTAAAACTGAATAAAAACAAAATTAATGAAAACTAAAATAAAAATAAATGAAAGTATTCAACCACAGCAATTACTAAAATTCAAAGTAAAAGGAAAACTAAAAATATAAGAATAAAAGAATAAAAGCTAAATCAAAATAATTAATAAATAGTACAATGAACTCAGCAAAATATATATATATATAATAATAATAATAAAGCATCCCTTTCTCAGGATACTGTGTAATTTTATAATAATAAATTATTATTATTATATATGTAATTCTTATTGAAAAGGGTTTAAATAACACAAATATTTACACATGTTAAAATTTTGCTGGAAATAAAAACAGTTGAGTGTGAGTTGAGTTTACTTTTTTCTTTCTTTCGTTTTTTTTTTTTTTTTTTTTTTTTTTCAACTGAATTTGGTATATCAGTAATAATGACACTGGTTTGCTTTTACTAGTTTCATCATAAACTCTTTCCACTTTCCTGCTACCAACCTCATAAGCTCATAAAATTGTCCTTCTGTTCTTCTTTTTTTCACTGCTAGTCATGTGGAGGTCAAAGTGGTGTATGGAGATTATAAGACCCTTTACGCTCGCTTTCAAGCGTTCCCTTAAGCACTTAAGTAACAGTAGGAATGTTACAGCTTAGAAGAGAAGGGACAGCTCAATCAGCCGTAAAACACTGAGGATCAATATAGAGGTGTAGTTTGCTATCGTAAAGAGGTCACACAGCGCCCTTGACACTCAATATATGTGTGTCTATCAGACTAACGGAAATACATAAATCAAACCCACACTTTAGCGAGACTCACCTCTCTTTGCGGAGTCATGTCCTTGAAGTTTAAAATTACTATGAATGTGGGATATCAGTGAGGAACACTGGTGATTGGTGACTCTTAAATCTTTGTATCACGCTTTTTCATGATTATAAATCAAGAAGATCGATGAAATACAGTTGAGGGTAAAATACACTTTAGCGTCAGGTAAATTTCAACATAGTCAGCAGTTTGCCAGAAAGAAACCTGTTTGTTGCCAAGGGCAAACAATCAAGGAGTGAACACCCAATATATTCTAGTATTATAGCTATATATGTGCATATGGAGATCAAATAAGAAAAAGGCTTTTTCTTGAGCCAAAGGTCAGTGCTGTTCTCACTTCAGAAGAACTGAATGATTGAATTCACAGATGAAAGCCGTATAACACATCTGACACTTCTGTCTGTGAACATGTATATAACTGCAAAAATGAGATGGAAATGTCAGGCTGATGCATTATGGATATGGACAGTTTGACAGTGGACAAGCTATTAAATAACCAAATATCTTTCTGACGGATTCGGTGTTCCAGCTCACCCGTTTTAGAGTCTCCCCACAGGTATAGAAACATTAGCAGTGTCAGATATTGATTTTTTCATGATTGCTTCACTGTTTATCAGATCTTCGTTCGTGTTCTTGGTAATCTGAAATCAGTCTGGTATGTCTCCAAATAAGTCATCATTTAGATTGGTCATTTGGATTAGGTCTTATTGACCCAGACACTGCTCATTGACTTTGTCTAGTGGTACCTCATAAAGCTCTTTGGCCTCTCTTTTGGGAAATCGAGAAATCAGATTTGGAAATAAATGAGTTCAGTGCACAATGAAAACACTCAAACATCTTGAACTTGAAAATTTCTCTCCAGTCTAAAAGACAGTTAAAATGAATATTTATAAAAAAAAATAAATAAATAAATAAAATAATAATAATAATAATAATAATAATAATAAAAATAATATATATATATATATATATATATATATATATATATTAATTTGTTTTATTTTGTATATTTATTTTAGCATAAATAAAAAATATTCAGTTTTGCTAGTGTATATCTATATATCTAATTTGAATTAACTAAGAATTATAAACAGAATTATTTTCTATGTTATGTTCTATGTTTAGTTTTAGTATTTTTAGTGTTTTATGTCATTTTTACATTTTTAGTTTTAGTTTAGTTATAATTTTAGCATTTTATCACTTGCCAAAGTTAATTGGTTAAGCTAAATGAAATAAATGTTTAGTTTTACACATTGATGTTTAGTTCATTTGAGGCTAAACATGGTAATTTCAGTTTTTATTTCTATTTTATGTTCTATGTTAGTTTAGTTTTAGTATTTTTAATCTATTTCCGTTTGTTTTTATTTTAGCTTTTGTTTCATAATTATTTTAGCATTTTAGCACTGCCAAAGTTAATTCTTTAAACTAAAGTTAATAATAGAATAATAATATAAAATATATATGTAAAAATTGTTTTGCACATGGATATATAGTTAGCTTCCTACTGAACAGGGTTGTTGTAGTTTTTGTTATTTTTTATTTATGTATGTATTAATTATGTCTTAATTATTATGGGTTCAGTTTTGGTAATTTTAGTGTTTTCTGTTTTATTTATTTAATTTTTAATGTGTTTCAGTTTATTTAGCTTTTATTTTAATTTTACTTTTATTATAATTTTAATATTTTAATACTGCCAAAGTTAATGCATTAAACTAAATGAAATAATATAATACTATTATTAAAAATATTCAGTTTTGCCATTTTGATTTTTTTTTTTTTTCTTTTTGCCCTCTTAGTCATTTTACTTTTCATTTCTGTTTTATGTTCTGTGTTAATTTTCGGTAATTTCAGTGTTTTCTATTTTATTTATTTAATTTCAAACATTTATTTAAATTTATTTAGCTTTTAATTTTACTTTCATTATATTTTTAATATTTTAATGCATTAAGCTTAACTAAATAACATAATAATATAAAAAAAACATTTTTGCACATGGATATCTAGTTAGCTTGCTACTAAATGGTTGTTTTAGTTTTAAATTATTTTTATTTTTTCATTATTATTATTATTATTATTATTATTATATATTTTTAGTAATTTTAGTTTTTATTTCTATTTTATGTTCTAGTTTCAGTTTTGGTAATTTCAGTGTTTTCTATTTTACTTTTTTTATTTCTATTTATGTAGCTTTTATTTTAGTTTTACTCTCATGATTTTATTACTTTAACACTACAAAATTTAATGCATTAAACAACTTAAAAATATTCAGTTTTGCACATGGAAATCTAGTTAGCTTGCTACTAAACAGGGTTGTTGTAGTTTTATTTATTTATTTATTTTTAGTTATTGTTATTATTATTATTATTATTAGTTTTACTTTCATTATAATTGTAATATTTTAAGACTACAAAGGTTACTGTATTAAACTAAACTGGTACACGTAATAAACTGGCATTCTCATCTAGTGGCAAAATGTGTTTATTGTGAGTGGTTTATAAAGGTTTCATGTTTTATATTTAATTTAATTTAATTTAATTTAATTTAATTCAGTTAATTTAGTTTTGGGGTCATGAAAAGCCTTTTCCCCCCTTTTCCCCAGTAACACTTTACATGTTAACTATTGTAGTTAACAACAATACAAAACAAACAATACAAGTCTTCCTTTAAATTACTTGAACTCAGTCAATCAGATTAAAGCTTATTACGTTAAGAAGGTCCCTTCTAGATTTTTATGGAAAGGGGTGCCAACTTGTCTTATTGACCCAGGCACTGTGCATCAACATGTCTAGTAGTACCTCATAAATTTATATTGATCTTTTGATTGGACGATCTGGTTTATTTTGTCCTGATCGGCTCCTTTCCCCGCTCATATCTAGTGGTCACAATCTTTTGGAGACTACATGCTTATAGTTCACCTTGGGGGATGTTTTTTGCTCTCTTGGGACTGTTCGCTTTGGATGCAGCGGAGTGTATGACTCTCACACCTGTTTGGCCACGCTGCCCTTTGACTGTCCGTTCAAATGTTAATGGGATGTGAGTGGCAGACACATGTTCCCAGAGAATGAAAGTGCATGTCACGCTTCATCACGCTGGAATGACAGCACATCTGACAGCTCTTCCTGTTATCCAGGCGTTGGCACAGACAGATGAGACATCGGCCCGGACCGCACAAGCTTGTTAAATGCCTCCGATTTCCTCGTGGAGCCAGAATCTGTCCCCCTCCTTCATTCTGTAATCAGAAATTAGTTATATTTATTTAGCTTCTCTGTTTTTAATTAAATTATTAATTAAAAACATCTCTGCATAATTAATTAAATTTAAACATGGCTAGCGGAAAGTGGTCTCTGATAAAAATGAGCTTTTTTCTTCTTGAGTGTAATTTTCCCTCTCATTTTTGGTATTGCTGCAATCAGAATCTAAATACTTTGACACATTTGATAAACAGTTGTGGTTTTACATTATAATGTGGAGTGTATGGTGCTTAATGCTGATCTGTATTTTATTGTCTGTCTTGCAGTTGTACGCTGAGTGTCACGTTGGAACAGGCCATTCTTCTGGCTCGCAATCACGGCTTGCCCCCAAGATGCATCATGCAGGCCACTGACGTCATGAGGAAGCAGGTATGTTCTCTTATTGGGTATTTCTTTAACTTTTGGCCCTGTAGACTTACAGATGAGTTAAACTCCAAGCACTTTTTACACACTCTCTAGTTTATCTGTTTTGTCCACTAACAATGTCTAACAGTGTATGTACAGTAAAGTTTGGTGTCATTAAGATTATTTTTAAACAAGTCAATTATTCTGCAAGACTGCATCAGTTTAATCAAAAATACACACAAAAAATGGAACTATTGTTGAAATATTGTTTATTCTAATATATTAAAATATACAATTTAAAATAGTGATTTTCTATTGTAATATATTTTAAAATGTAATGTATTTCTTTGATGAATAGAAAGTTCAAAAGAACAATATTTATTTGGAATAGAGTTCTTTTAAGCATTACAAATGTCTTTCCTGGTGCTTTTGAACTAATTAATACATCCTTGCTGGATAGAAGTATTATTTCTTAATAATAATAATAATAATAATAGTAGTGCACTGGCCCAAAACATTTAAGTGATAATGTACGTATAGTTATTATTTTATTTTATTTTATTTTATTATTTAATTTAATTTAATTTAGTTTAATTTAATTTAACTTAATTTAATTTTATAATTTTATTTTTCGCAACGTCATGAAATAACACATCTAAAATGATGAAACGTGTGTAACATTTTGTCATTATAAACATTTTTTGAATAAAATGCCAGACTTCTTTGTCTTGCTAACAGATAAAAGTATGGATGGAAAGAGGTATTATTTCTTTAAAAAAAGATGAATAGTGTACATAAGCTTCATATTGTAATTATTTTATTTTAGTAACTTTATTTTTTATGTGTTTTATATTATTTTATTTTTCGCAATATCATGAAACAACACATCTCAAATGATGAAATGTGTGTAACATTTTGTGAAATTGTAAACTTTTGGATAGCTAGAGCTATTATTTAAATAAATAAATAAATAAATAATTAAATGAATGAATGAATGAAAAAAATAAAAATGTTCTGTCCCAAACTTTTGAGCAATAGTGTACATATACATCACATTTTATTTTTTTTTATTTTTTTATTATTTTATTGTATTTTACGCAACGTCATGAAATAACACATCTCAAATAGTGAAATGTGTGTAACAATTTGACATTATACATTTATTTTATTTTATTTTATTTTATTTTATCCACAATGTCATGAAACACATCTCAAATGATGAAATGTGTGTAACATTTTGTGAAATTGTAAACATTTTTTAAATAAATGGCAGACTTGTTTGTCTGAATGAATGAATGAATGAATGTTCTAAAAATGTTCTGGCCCAAACTTTTGAGTAATAGTATACATATACATCACATTTTATTTTATTTTATTTTTTATTTTTATTTTTCCACAATGTCATGAAACACACATCTCAAATGCTGAAATGTGTGTAACATTTTGTGAAATTGTAAACATTTTTAAATAAAATTGCAGACTTGTTTGTCTTGCTAATAGATTGAAGTATGGATGGCTAGAGCTATTATTTAAATGAATGAATGAATGAATGAATGTATGAAAAAATAAAAATGTTCTGTCCCAAACTTTTGAGCAATAGTCTACATATACATCACATTTTATTTTATTTATTTATTTATTTTTATTTTATTTTACTTTATTTTTCACAATGGCATGAAACAACACATCTCAAATGATGAAATGTGTGTAACATTTTGTGACATTTTAAACTTTTTTTTTTTTTAAAAAAGGCAAACTTTGTCTTGCTAGTAGATAGAATTATGGATGGATAGAACTATTATTTCTTTAAAAAAAAAAAAAGCACTGACCCCAACCCTCTGAGCGATAATGTACATATACATCACATTGTAGTTTTATTTGATTTGATTAGAATTTTTTTAATGTATTTGTTTCTCATCTCAAATGATGAAATGCATGTTTTCATTTGATTTTTTTAAAATAAAAGGGCAGACTTCTTTGTCTTACTAATGCTAATTTTATAGCATTGTCTTTTTTTATAGTATTTATGTATTAAAATACACAACATTAAATATTTATTTTACTTTTTGCATAATAAAAAAAAATAAATGTAATTTTTTTTTTTATATTTGATTTTATATAACAATAACAACAAATTAAAAAGCTGGGATCTGTTAGTTTTAAAAAAAAATGTATCATATTACTGTTAGCTCTTTGTAGAATGGACCATTTTTTATTTTATAAACCAGTGGTTTCTCATTTAAAGTTTCTACTGCGAAATTCATTTATGTGTTTGGTTTTGAAGTGCCATCTCCAGCAGAGAGAAAGATGAGCTAATATCTACCTCTGCTTTTAATGTTTTCAGAATTATACTGACCCAGTTAATTTATTGGGAATTACAGTTACAAAAAAATCAAAACATTAGCCCACCGTGTTCATTTCTAGAAGGATTTATTTTTATCAAAGGCCTGTTTAATTATTTTGGGAAATGTAACAAGCTTAACTGCCTTGGTTTGCTTTCTCTCATTTCGGTTTCTCTACATGGCTATTAGCATAAGCTCTTCCTCCCTCTGGCTAGCCAGTCTGGAAAAAGGAGGATAGACGCTTATGAAATGAAGTCTCTCTACCTTTCATTTAGGAAGTAGAAGATTGTTAGTCTTTTTCTACTCATTTTCACCCTAGCCTTGAAGCGTCCTTCGTGAAGTTATGGATGAAACTGACAGGGTCTGCTCTTTTGATATCATTAAGCTCTGTGAGACTTGTATAATAGAGGACTAGGATGGCTGCTGTGTCAGCTCTGAAGAAATGAAACTTCAAGGTGGCCCTGAGTCAGGAGAGGCGAAGACTAGGGAGCCCTTGACAGTAGCTCAGTCACGTCGAGACAGATAATTTTCTCAACATAAAAAGAGTACATTACGGCAGTGTTTCTCATCTCAAGTGATGGCCAATGTGTGTTCCGTGCCTTCCACTTCTGCTGCCATTTATACATAGACTGTAAGTTTGAATCATTATTTAATAATAAAAGTAGTCATATACAGTCGAACCAAAAATTATTCAGACACAAGATATAATTTTTGATTTTTTTAATAGTGGGTTAAGAACACAGTTAATTTATGTAAGTGAGGATAAAGTAAACTGTGACATACCAAAAAAAATTTCAGACAGTGGACTACTAAAAAAAAAAAAAAAAAAAAAAAAATGGGACCAAAAATTATTCAGACACTTTGACCTGACCATGTTTTGTTTAAGTGTTTTTTCTTTAATTGCTAATGCGACCTACACCACAGACTAAAAAAATTAAGCATTGCTTAGTAATTGGTTAACAAAGTATTGATAGTTGTGTGAAAATTTGTATTTACTTAACTTAGTTTTTAGAAGTATTAGTAATTTTAGAAGTAACTTCTATTTAGCTAATCTTTGTAAAATGTGCAAGATATACGTTTTTGTTTCGACATCAAGGCACGTGACCATTTTTCATTTTGATGTGATTCAGGATTAAGGAGTGAAAATGCTCCATTAAAAGTCCTGTGATTCATTTAAATGACCGTTAAACCGTTTTGTTTAATTTTTTGATGATTTTGGGCCACCATTTGATGTCCAGTGTTAAATATGAAGCAAGAACATGTTGAATTCCTTCAGGGCATTCATAGGTCAGGCTATTAAAATGTATGTAGTAAAATGACTTTATAAATAACTTTATATTTAAGTTTCACCTGAGGGTAGCCATACTTTTTATAATATATATTTGCATTTCACCTCTGATTTTAAAACTGCTGAATTCATAATACATTGCAGCATATAATATGTGATGTTCTGGACCGCCTTTGGGTGATGACTCCTTACTTGCACCGTCCAGGCTCCGAAATGACTTTATGAATATAAATATGAATGACTATCGTCAGAGCTCCCCCCGGCTGACTATTTATTATTATTCACCGTAATTCGTACCTCACAGCAAGACTTAAAAGAGACTCATCCATCATAATGCCTGAAACTCATTGAGGAACAGAAAGGGACACTGACGAATCGCTCCACTATGCAGTTTCTTTGTATAAACACTAAATTGCTGAACTGCTAAAATGAGAACCTTATTTTTAGAGTGATTGTTGAAAAAAGTCTATCAAGATGTTGTATAATCTTCTTGGTGTCTGTAGACAACTGCTCTTTATGTTTTTGCGCTCTCATATCTCAGTTCTTCTCCTCAACATCCAGCCTTATCTTTTAAAGTCCCGGGAAAGCAGTAGGCAAAGCGCGTGACTCTGGTGGTGTAATTGCTGATGTTATCATGACTCGATAAGGGACTGACCATGGTGCCGCCCATGTCTGAAACACTCACCGGTCAGCAGTGATGGGAGAGGCAGTGTACCTGTACGCTGAAGTTCTGCACTCACAATCACAGCTGTGTTTATGCGGCAGTAACATCCCCCGCTGCTGATCCCGCCCCCCCCAAACACACCTGCCGAGATGCCTCACGTCAAACCAACCTGCAGAGCTATTTGAGGAAACAGCTAATGTTTGTAAAATGTGCAAGATATACGTTTTCGTTCTTACATCAAGGCACAGATAGTCATTTTTCATTACGACGCAAACGGATTCAGGAGCGAAGATGATTCATTTAGCATTGGACGTTCATTTAGTTGCCCGCATCTAACTCACAGCAAATGACTCTGGATGTTCTATGAGTATGTATGTTTTATACCCTAATTTACGATTACAAACAAGTCCATTTAACACATCTGACAAGGCCAGTGTTTGTGAACTGTGACGACGGATGCGGCTTGTAAGTCACAGGTTCAACTGACAGGACTGCTGGTCTTTTTCTATGAAATATGAGCCACAGTGTCTATGAATGATGGCAGAGCAGGCTGACTTGGGCAACTGAAGAAGAAAAAACAGATGATCTGTTCTGAATAGGAAATGATTATATGAATTATTTAATTTTTTAAAAAAAGAAGAAAAACCAGTGCATATTTATTTTAAAAAGTCATTTTCCTTGATACAGAAATAGAAGTACATTAAAAGAAATAAGATTATTTTATTTCAGAAGATGGATGGTGTGTGTGTGTGTGTGTATATGTGTGTGTGTGTGTGTGTATACTTGTTTTTGCTACATTGTGGGGACCAAATGTCCCCACAAGGATAGTAAAACCTGAAATTTTGGGGGCCTGCGGTCCCCACATTGTTAAAAAAATTATTAAAAATGGTAAATGATGTTTATCTGAAAATGTAACGATGCAAACATGTTTCCTGTAAGGGGTAGGTTTAGGGTTAGGGTTGGGTTAGGGGATAGACAATATCGTTTGGTCAGTATAAAATCTATAGAAGTCTATGGAAAGTCCCCACAATTCACAAAAACAAACATTAGTGTGTGTGTGTGTGTGTGTGTGTGAAATATATATACATCTCTGATGTAATATATATTGGAATATATATTAATATATATTATATATTCTTACACATTGCATAATATAGTATATATGTATATTTTGTTACATATTTTGTAACAAAATATCCATCAGCCATGATGAAAGTGTTTATTTGTATGAAAACTCAGGCTGATGATTTAAAGCTGTAATTTATGTTAATTACGTTTAATTTATTATATAGCATAATTCAAAAATTAATGCAATCAATCAAGCCTCCTGACAAGTTTGTATATTAAATTTTGATGAGTTTTTCTATCATCAGCAATTCAAGCTTAAAATACCATGTAAATGCAAAACATTTTCAAGCCTCATCAAAGATAAATTAATCTTAGGTTAATTAACCTTTGATTAATTATTTGGTATATCATGAAATTAATTCAACTAAAATATTTAATCCCAGCCCTAACACATTTTGAGTGGATTTTCTTTTTAATTCCCAGTATAATTTCTTTCTTTTATTTCTTTTTTTTTTCAATTTGTTCACTTTTTTCAGTCTTTTTTTTTCAGAGTGGATATTTCATATTTTCATAGCAATATACAACACAGCTTGAATGACGCCACTTCTCACCTTTGACCGACTGGACGCCGAATATGTTCGTGCTTATTTAAAGAATAAGTGTTCTTACAGGCCTAAAAGTCATTTATAATTATGGCTCTTTTTTAGGGAGCAAGAGTGCAGAATTCGGCCAAGAACCTGGGAGTGAGAGACCGCACCCCATCAACAGTGCCAAGGTAACCAGAGCAGCCCGCACACCACTTTCCTCAATCACTACACACACACACACACACACACACATCATTTCATTCCCCTCACATTCACACTGTGGTTTTCACTAACCTTTCACAAAATGTGCATGAAATAATTTTAGACCTAAATGCCACGGTTCAAAGATTTACACATTTCAGAATAATGTTTAGGCCTCCAGAATTATAACAGCTCTATATTGACAGGCCTCAAACATTCTGATGAAGGGTTTGCTGTAAACCTCTAAGTACTTGGAATGGTTGTGGGTGAATTTTCATTTTTGGTGAACTATTATGTTAAAGCTATTTAATGCGCAGACTTTTTTTTATAATAGAGTAATTTCAGCATAAGGTGGGCTATCTGTTTTTGGTAAGGTTTAATTTTAAAATAATTTAAAGGGATAGTCCACACAAAAATGAAAACTCTGTTATCAGTTATTTCCACTCATGTCGTTCCATAGATGAATGAATGAATAAATGTCATTGTGACCTTAGGATTGAGACACATCAGAATTGTGATATATGAACTCTGACTTTAACTGAGTTTGCATCTTGCAGTTCTGACTTTTTTTATTTGAATTGTAAGTTTACATTTTGAATAGGGCTGTCAAATGATTAATCGCTTGAAAGGTTTGAGTTTGCCTAATATATGTGTGTGTACTATGTGTAATTATTGTTTATTTATAAATACACACAAATTAATGTATATATTTAAGAGAAATATGTTATGTACAAAATATTTTATTTATATATATAATGTAAATTATATAAAAATATAATAAATATACTTGTAAATATTTCGTAATATATGAATGTGTTTGTATTTATATATACATAATAATTACACACAGTACACACACATATATTAGGCAAACTCAGACTTTTTGTTTTGTATGCGATTATTTGCGACAACCCTAATTTTGAAATTCATTGTCCTTTTGTTTCCGCCACAAAATAATGTATAAAAAAAGTAATTGCAACTTTTTATCTCACAGTTCTTACTTTTTCCTCCAATTGCAGCTGCTCAAAGAATTGCAAGTTTATATCTCACAATTGCTCATCTCACAAATTTAATATATCACAATTCTGAGTTAATATCTTGCCATTCTGACTTTATATCTCAGTTCTCAGAACTTAAAGAAAAAAATGTTTCCTTGTTAGTCCTGAACAGTTAAACTGCCCTTCAGGTTTCACAAATTATTTGGTTTTTCAGCATTTTTGTGTATTTGAACCCTTTCCAATAATGACTGTATGATTTTGAGATCCATTTTTTTTACACAGAGGACAACTGAGGACAACTCATATGCAACTATTACAGAAGGTTCAAATGCTCACTGATGCTTCAGAAGGAAACATGATGCATTAAGAGCCGGGGGTGAAAACTTTTGGAATTTGAAATTCAACTAAAATTAACTGAAATTCAACTAAAACTAAAGTAAATTTAACTTAATTTGTCTTCTGGGAAACATGCAAGTATCTTCTGTAGCTTCTTAAAAAGGCAGTACTAAATGAAAAAAATATGACATGTAGGCAAAATAAAAAAAATATACACATCTTCATTCTATTCAGAAGTTTACACCCCTGGCTCTTAATGTGTTGTTTTAAAACTTTTGACCTCAACTGTAAATACAACAAAATTAACGTTGTAATATTTGCATATTGAATTGTAATGGACTTCATTGTTGCATCTTTTTGCATACAGAATTGTGCAGAAACTTAAAACCTATAGCTCACCTACAGCTACTGTAAAATGCAACTTTTTCATTGTCTTGCAAGGGCTGATATTTCCTTCTGAAAAATGCAAATCTTGTATTGTAAATGTATGTCTCCTTTTTAATTGTCTTTTAGCATAGTAATCAGTGGCCCACAGTTTTACTGGAGACAGAAACTCAGGAACAGCTGTTCTGCTTTTATATAAATAAATCCCTGCAGTAGAGCTGTGTGAAACAAAAGATACAGCATTCTTGCAAATGTGCGAATTATGCTGTATGCATCCATATACAAAGAAATTGAACAGAAACCTTGGGTATTAAATTCACAAAACATATTATTCAGCTTCAAACGCAAGCCCTCTAGCAGAACAGTCATCACATTACTGCAGGTATGTGTGAGTATGAATGTGTGTGTGTAAAATAGAGATCATGTATGAGAGCCCGACTCTATTTCCTGCAGGAAAACAGAATGAGACATACGTTAAAAACAGACCCACTCATTCTCTCTCAGCAGGTACAAAACTCCAGTGTAAACTCTAATCTGTCACAGTCACTTGAGGTCTGTAGGGAGACGTACTGTAGCGTGACCCTCAAGACAATGACTCATATTTTTTCATAGCGTGTTGCATGTGATCATTGCTGTGTGGCTTATGTTTATTTGGCATATAATAAATGCAGCCTAAATCCAAGGATTTGTGTTTAACCTTTTTAAAATTCACTGCAGCTAAGAAGGAAAGCCATTAGCTTGTTTAGTACACAAATTCACATCGTTTACATTAGTAAGTTGCTTTATAAAAAAACATGAATGCCAATAATGAATGCCAAATATAGCATTACATCCTGGTCTAAGTAGGCACATTGCAATAGTCTATTCGCATTTTACGAGAAAATGCAACGTGACATAATCACAGCCAATTGGAACATTTTGTCAGACATTTTTTAATATAGTCTTTTAAAATAGTCTTAGTCCTGTGTCAGATACACTTTTTAGCTGTTATCATATTTAGTGAACTGTCCTGTTTTTGTTTTAATCAACTAAATGTCTGAGCATTTTAGTCTAGTTGTAGTCAATGAAATGACATTTTCATCATGTGGTATAATGGTTAAACTGAAAAAAAAAAAAAATAATAGTAATATTTTTGATTTATATCAAAGACTTAGATATGCACTCTCTCTGTCTACACTATGAAAACTGGTAAAAACAAACAAAAAATATTATAACAGTGAAATTCCCAATAGTAATTCCAATAATTCCAAATTGCAATAATGTTTCTCTATTAAAACAACAGCAGTTGAGTAGGTGCATTTATTCAGCAACCACAATTGCAAACAATACATTCAAGATCTCTTGACAGAAATTACACTTTCATTTAAGCCGAACGCCTCACACAGAGATCGCTAAAATGCAGAAAATGTATCTTTTTAACCAAGAAGCTCTGATTTGGGGATTTGAACTCTTAATATATGGCAACCGCACAAGTTCACACAGTAGAGGTATGTACAGCAGTCCGCAATAATATTTTGTCTTCTTTGGCGACAATAAAAAGAGATTTTGGTATAGTTTTTGTTTTTTACAATACATTTTAGTCTCATCTTTTATCCTCAGTTGTATTGCACATAGTCACAGTTATCAGTTATCAGTTATCAGTTATAGTAGAGGCATGTACAACAGTCCGCAATAATATTTTGTCTTCTTTGTATTGACGAAAATAAAGAGATTTTTGTATCGTTTTTATTTTTTTTAAATACATTTTAGTCTTGTCCTTTTAACGTCAACGATATTGTATGTTTATGTAGACACAGTTATCGTTTATTGACATTATTGTAATCTCGTCATTGTCTCGTTGTGGGAAAAAAGTGTCTGCACATCGCTTCCACAATGAAGAGCGAGCATGTGCTTTGGTTGCCAGATTGCAAGCAAAAAACTGGCTAGAAAATTACCCCTTTTTAACAGAGAATCTCTGATTTGGGAATTTGAACTTTTAATAATATCTGGCAACCATGCACATGAAAGCTCACGTAGTAGAGGCATGTACAGCAATACGTAATTATATTTTGTCTACTTTTTTTGATGAAAAAGAGATTTTTGTATAGTTTTCTTTTATCGTCAATGATATTGCATGTTGATGTAGTTACAATTATCGTTTATTGACCGTAATGTCTCGTCATCATCTCTTCATAAGAAAAAAGCATTTATGCTTCAACTGCGCTTCCAAAATGAAGAGCAAGTGTGTGCACATGGTTGCCAGATTGCAATAATTAAGCAAAACAATGGCCAGAAAAAAGAAGCTCTGATTTGGATATTGGAGCTCTTGATATCTGCCAGCCACACACATGAACGCTCGCAAAGTATAGTAATGTACAGCAGTCTGCAATAATATTTTGTCTTTTTTTTTTTTGACGAAAATGAAAATACATTTTTGTATAGTTTTTTTTTTTTTAAATGCAATTTATTTTTGACTTTTATCGTCAGTGATATTTCATGTTTGTAGTCTCAGTTATCATGTAGTGACCTTATTATTGTCTCGTCATTATCTCATCATAGGACACAAGCAGCTGTGCATCGTCTACGTTTCTATAATGAAGAGCAAGTGTGTGCGCATGGTTGCCAGATTGCAATAATTAAGCAAAACACCAGCCAGAAAATGTGTCCTTTTAACAGTGCTCTGATTTGGGGATTTGAACTGTTGATATCTGGCAACCACACACATGAACGCTCATGTAGAAGAGGAGTGTACAGTAGTCCGCAATAATATTTTGTCTTTTTTTTTGAAAAAAAAAGTATAGTTTTTTTTAAATACATTTTATTCTTGTCTTTTAATGGTCAATGATATTGCATGTTTATAGTCACAGTTATCATTTAGTGACCTTATTATTGTCTTGTGATTATCTCGTCATAGGGAAAAAGCACCTGCACATTATCTGCACTTCTGTAATAAAGAGCGAGAGTGTGTGCACGGTTGCCAGATTGCAATAATTTAACAAAAAGCGGGCAGAAAATTCCTTTTAACAGAGAAGGTCTGATTTGGGGATTTGAACTCTTGATATCTGGCAACCGCACACGTGAAAGCTTGCATAGTAGAGGCACATACAGAAATCCACAATAATATTGTCTATTTTTTCTCCCCCGACAAAAATAAAGAGATATTTGTATAATTGTAATATTTTTTTTAAATACATTTTAGTCTCATCTTTTATTGCAATGATATTGCATCCTTACGTAGTCAGTGTTATCATTTATTGACCTTATTGTTGTCTCGTCATCGTCACACCATGGGAAAAAAGCGTTTGCACATCATCTGCGCTTCATGGTTGCCAGATTGCAAAAATTAAACAAAACACAGACCAGAAAATATAGCTTTTTAAAAGAGAAGCTCTGATTTGGGGATTTAAACTCTTGATATCTGGCAACCACACACGAACTCTCGCATAGTAGAGGCATATACAGCAATCCGAAATAATATTTTGTCTTTTTTGACTAAAATAAAAAAGAGAATTTTGTATAGTTTTTAGTTTTTAAAATACATTTTAGTCTCGTCTTTTATCATCAATGATATTGCATGTTTATGTAGTCACAGTTATAGTTTATCAACCTTATTGTGATCTCGTCATCACCTGCATTTTTCGTCATAGTTTTTGTTAACAAAATTAACACTAGAACACAAGATTACACCATGGGCGGGGCTATTCAAACAATTGTTATTAATCCACTGCAACTTAATTATTTTTATCTGTTATAAAATTATAAATTTTAATTTTTTTAATTTAATTTTTTAAAGAAATACTTTTATTTAGCAGGAATGCAAAAGTGACAGTAAAAATATGTATCAAAATATTTTTTTTAAATAAAAGTTTTTTTAAATAAAAGCTGTTCTTTTGGAGTTTTTATTCATTAGAGAATCTTGCAAAAAATGTCACTGTTTGCACAAAAATATTAAGCAGCTGAACTGTTTTTAACATTGATAATAAGAAATGTTTCTTCAGTGACAAATCAGCATATTAGAATAATTTTTGAAGAATTGTGTGACACTGAAGACTGAAGTTGCATCACAGGAATAAATTCAATTTTACAATATGTTGAAATAGGAATAATTTAAAATATATAAAATAATATTTCATAATATTACTGTTTTTAAATCTAACCTTTATGAACATAGGACACTTTAAATAATAATAAATAAATAAATAAATAAATTCCTAATAATCATTAAAAAAAGAAAGAAAAAGAAAAAAATCTTACCAAATTTTTCAAATGGTACATAAATGTTTTTGCAACTGTTTTACAAATATCTAATATATAAATATTTGAACATTTTAAAATTGTTTATTAATTCCATCAACAGATTGTACAAACTGTGCCAGCCTCCACCTCCTGATGGCGACCCCTGAACCCACGTCTTCAGCTGATCTGGCCCAGCTCTGGTCCAACTGTCAACGACAAACACACAGTCCACGTAAAGAGACCGTCTGGACACTCACCCCCTTACTCCTGCTCAGAGGCAGATCTGTCACCTCTCAACTCAAAGGATTCACAGTGTAATATCTATTGACTTTTGTCAAAGCTTTTTAAAGGCGTCATTATTTTTGTATTTCATGCTTTGCTACGGCGCATCTCACTCTAGACAGAAGATCAAACAAACAGGATGTCTGATCTCCCAGCTGCTGTCAAGCCATTCACAAAAATAGAGCATCAAATAACTTTATTCTTCATGTAAAATAATTTGCACAATGCTTTAGTCTTTGTATGTTAAGGCGTAACTTTTGTTTATAGTTCCTACTTGGGCATAACATCTAAAAGCCTTGTTTTTAATTTCATCTATTTTCATATAAATCTTTAACATATGTATAGAGTTTGGCTTTCACATTATTAGGTTTCTCAACTTAGAATTTATTAACACCATAGTGCATTAAGCTACATCTTGCAGTCTCAGTACTGCACTCTCAGTGAATCTGACATACAGTACTGGAAAGTTCATACGACAGCGTTGTAGATTTATATATTTATCATACTTACATAGGTATACAAGTCATTTTGTCTTTACATTTAAAACATTCAGTACTCAGGAGTTGTTATATGTTATATTAATGTTGCTTAAAATAACTAATTAATCAATCATTACTATGCAATATTGAGAAACCGCTCTAAACAGGTATTTGTTTATTAACTCCACAAATGAATATATTTTATACATCTGTCTGAATTAATATGCTCTTGAGAAAAGCAGCCAGAAGGGAAACAGAAATTCACATGAAAATATTACTGTAAAAAGTTTTCACTGCAAAAGACAGTTATTTATTTTCATAAAACTAACCCATTTTCCAAATATCTTTTTTTTTTTGTTACCTGAAAACCAGGTTGATTCCCCCATTATTACAATAAATTGTAATGTCAAATTGTAATTAATTTCAAATAAAATGTTGAAATCATATTCCTTATATAAAAAGCCTTCAGTTTTTGTTAGAGCTGTGTGACTAATTATTTATGCAGGAGATTTTAACAGTGATTTTGATTTAACTTTGTGCTGCAAATCTGTCACCGATCTCTCCCGTGAATGTATTTAGTGTGCGTTTGACAGTATGCATGTGCTGAGTGCACGCAAACTCCCAGCTGCTTTATGTGCTGTGCTATGCTGTGCTGTCATCCATCAAATGTGCAGCTGGTTTTAAACTAGTTAAAGTCTTCAGGAATCTCACTAATGGCCTCTGTATGTGGGCAACTGTCTTTGACAAACGTTGTTTACCTGTCATAATTTCCCCGGGCTCATTGTCACTTGCAGTTTTTGTAAATGTTTTCCAAACTTGCAATAACTTAGGGGCACCAATACATAGTGACACCAGTGGACTGTTTAAATTGTTAAAAAGGGAAAATATATATTTATTTATTTATTTATTTTGCCTTTCCAAATCTAAAAAAATCTTGTGTTAGTGCTTGAAAGAGCCAGTGCAGAACGCTAACATGTTTTGTGTACATTTTATATTATTTACACACTGCCATTCAAAATTTTGGGATCAGTACGATTTTTAATGTTTTTTTTAAAGAAATGTTCATCAAGGCTGCGTACAGAAAAAACAGTAATATTGTGAAATATTATTACTGTTTATAATAATGTTTTTCTATTTTAATATATTTTAAAATATAATATATTCCTTTGATGCAAAGCTGAATTTTCATCAGCCATTACTCCAGTCTTCAGTGTCACATTACTTCAAAAATCATTCTATATAATGATTACTTTTTATTTATTTGTTTATTTATTTATTATTATTATTTATTATTATTCTTTGATGGATAAAAGGTTCAAAAGAACAGTGTTTATTCAAAACAGAAAACTTTTCTAACAGTATAAGTATTTGCTATCACTTTTTATCAATTTGACACATCATTGGTGAATACAAATATTAATTTCTTTAAAAAAAAATGAAAATTTTAATGAAAATTTACTAACCACAAACTTTTAAATAGTTGTACATTATATATTGCTGCAAAAGATTTTTCTTTTTAAATAAATGCTGTTCTTTGAACTTTTTATTTATTAAAGAATCACAGGTTGCAACAAATTCTTAAGCAGCACAACTGTTTCGAATATTGATAATAAATCCGCATATTAGAATGATTTTTGAAGGATCATGTGACACTGAAGACTGGAGTAATGATGCTGAAAATTCAGCTTTGCATCACAGGATAAATTATATTTTTCTTATATTCACCTAGAAAACAGTTATTTTACATTGAAATAATATTTCACAATATTGCATTTTTTTCTGGATTTTTTAAAATCAAATAAATGCAGCCTTGATGAGCATGAGACTAATAAATCAGCATATTAGGTCGATTTCTGAAGGATTATGTGACACTGAAGACTGGAGTAATGATGCAAAAAATTTAGTGTTGCATCAACAGAAATAAATTCTATTTTTAAAATATATTCACACAGAAGACAGTTATTTTACACTGAATTAAAATTTCACTATATTACAGTTTTTTTTCTGGATTTTTTAATAAAATAAAATCAGCCTTGATGAGCATAAGAATAATAAATCTGCATATTAGAATGATATTCTGAAGGATTATGTGACTGAAGACTGGAGTAATGATACTGAAAATTTAGTTTTGCATCACAGGAATAAATTACATTTTAAAATATATTCATATAGAAAACAGTTATTTTACATTGAAATAATATTTCAGAATATTACACTTTTCCTGGATTTTTTGATCATATAAAATTAGCCTTGACAAGCATAAGAATAAATAAATCAGCATATTAGAATAATTTCTGAAGAATCATGTGACACTGAAGACTGGAGTAATGATGCTGAAAATTCAGCTTTGCATCAGAAATAAATTACATTTTAAAATATATTCACTTAGAAAACAGTTATTTTACATTGAAATAATATTTCACAATATTACAGTTTTTCTGGATTTTTTGATCAAATAAAAGCAGCTTGGATGAGCATAAGAATCTTTTTTTTTTTTTAAAATACAAATTTTACTGATCCCAAACTTTTGAAGGGCAGTGTATATGTGTTGAACAAACGTTTTAGCACGACTGGAACGCTGTATTGCATAAGACAACTCTTTGTTTATAACTATTTGTTAAAAAAAAAATATGTAAGGGCCGATCACACAAAATGCCACAAAAAAATATATATATTTTACTATTATTTTTTACTATTTTACTATATATTTTACTATTATTTTCACAATTAATGGGCCACTTATTAATAGTTACAAAATAAAAAGTATACCGCATCGCTGAATGAAATGTTATGCTTATGTATTTTAATGCATTATACTTTTGAAACTGGAATAGGTACGCATTATATTACATTATAAATATAGCTGATTTACATATATACATAAGATCAAGCTATGACGCATAAAGAATTCATAAGATTTCTTTATAATCCAAGTTTCATAAAAAGTACGTGCATATGAATTTAATAATGTCACTTACTCTGTGTAAACAACGAGGGCGGGTCTCTCAGACCTGACCAGCCAATGAATAAACATTCATGTAAGGTGTAATGTTTTTGATTGGCTTTGAGAAGACGCTGTCGCCAGCTACTCTGCCGAGACCGGAGGAGGGATAGTCCCATCAGATAAGATAGTGAGCAAACGGAGGGAGGAAGCGAGCCCTGTTACTTTCAGCATGTGCTGGAGCGGCAGCCGAGCTCTCAGCGCTGGATGTCCGCTCACCGCCCGCTAGAGATCCGTCCGCAGCCCCGCACGTTGGAAGATGCCCGGTTCTATTTAACACTATCTAAACCTTTTCCTGTTTAACGCGACACATTCTCATGGCGTCTCTACAACAGTCAAGAATTCAGTCATACCTGGAGAAGAATAAAATCGGACCCTTGTTTGAGGTACGTTACAACTTTTTTTTTCCTCAAAAGATGTTCGTGAGGCACCTCAGGATTTTGCTGCATTGTAAATGAATCAAGCAGGAGCTACTTGTGTCTGCTCGAACGCACGTTTAGATGTTAATTAGAGTTGCATTGAAACCGAATGATGGCTGAAGATATTTTAAAAACATTTTATTGTGTTTCAAACCGTCTGAATTGGAAAGTGAATGAATGTAGGGATATTTGCGCTTATGCGCCTCCTGCATTCACTTACATTCATTCAATCAACTAAAACTGTGGGAAACTAGAGAGGTTGGACTTGATTTGTTGCATTAAAAAAACACTATAGCTTTCATAATATCCTACTATATAGAAAAATCTATGGTAATGTGATGGAAGATTTTCTGCTGACTCGACGCTTTCTATTTGTAACGCAAACTGATGCCTTTGTTTCTTCTATCAAGAATATTCCTACTCAAATATACCGTTTTTGGGAAATTCAGGCTCATCTATATTTTCTTACATTTGTAATGTATATTTGTGGCTTATCTTATGAATACTGTAGTGAAAATACTGTATATGGAGACATTGGAATGATGTAACACGGGGTGAGTTGTAACGAGTTGTAACGTTTTAAGCAAATTGGAAATGAACTACAAAGGATGAAATTAATATCATATATGATCCATATGAGAGATTATGAGACGTTATGACAATCTGAAAAGCTTTATAGGAGCAAAACCAATGTTGAGGTAACGTTAAAAACTACAGGCTTTCTAATGCACTTTATTCTGGACCTGCAAAGATTGCTAAATTGCCACAGTGTATAGGTTTACATTTTAAAATGTTTATGGCATAATAATAATAATGTTTAAACGTGTAAATATAAATCGTACGCCAAATTTGTGTTTCACTTTAGCGTTACAGTCCATATGTAACATCCGTAAATGTTGTATCTGCCGTTAATTTACAGAGTTTATAGGTAAGAAGTCAGTTTATAAACTGCTTTAATTTATAGCATACATAAAATATGGAAATATATCAAAATTTGAGACACACAGCACAAAAATCCACCCAGTTACAGACGTTTTAATAAATGTTACACTCCCGATCTCTAGTTTTGCATCGTCAGCATCATTTGATAATCAGTATGGTGTGATGGACTAAATAAAAACTATAATAAATGCAACAGATTGCCTATAAAATCTCTATCAGACTACGCTTTATACTGTAGCCGACCAGAAACTGGTCACACCAGTCACCTTGAGAAAAATGACTTTTCTGCTCCACACCATAATGAACCAGAATAGCGTTGTCATCCGCCACCGCTATTACCTCCGTGAGGCATCTGTAGTAAGGAGCACAGTCCATACGAGTCAAACTGCTGATGTATCAACTGTCTTGTAGCCGGGACTGTGTGCATGGGCTGAATTTTAAACAGCAATAAAGCTAAAAGCAGCGCGTGTGTGACCTAGTACCATGGACAGCGGCGCCGCGCAGATCTGCCACATGAACGCGTTTCCCCCCGGGGGCGAGCGCTGTGAGTGGGTTGCGCGAGTGTCTGTCGCCTTCTTTCTCTTTTGAATCGTGTTAGTTTTGGAGTATTTCGTATTTGAGATTTGTTTGGGCGAATAAACAGTCTCTTGAAACTGCCTCAGATTAGTCTGACAGTTCAAATTGTGCTTCTAAAGATGGTAAAACTTTGCATTAGTGCACACATATACAGTAGCATGTAACTGTAATTGAAAGTAGATTAGAACAGGGCTAGTTGTCACGCTGTCTGTAGCATGATAACTAGCTGTTTTTGGGGCAAAACGTCTTAACAGAAACGTGTATTTTCTCTAACAGTAGTATTCTAAGGTGGGACATCTAGTCTTAGATTGAACTGGAAGTCTACCAAACTCAGAGTTTAGTATCTTCATATTTTTAAAGGTAGTTTTGAAGGTTTTTTAACTGAAAGGACAGAAGTTCTCAGGTTCTCAGGACAAGAGCTTTTTTCTTTTTTCTTTTCTTTTATTTTCCACCTATCCAACCACCACTTGTCCTATGTAGGGTTGTGGGAATGTTAGAACCATAGGCTGGGATTTTATTTTATTTTATTTTATTTTATTTTATTTTTTTTTTTTTTTTTTTTTTTTGATGGATGGATTTTTTTGATGGATCCATCCATCCATCCATCCACCACTTAGGCAGGGATTATTATTAATTTAATTTAATTTAATTTAATTTAATTTAAATTTTTATCTTATTATTTTTTACTGTTTTGCTCAAAAGTTTGTATTGTGACAGTTTACCCCATTTATTTAAATTTAATTAAATGTAGATTACAATGGGTATTTTATTTTATTTTATTTTATTATTTTTTCACCTATTCATCCATCCACCACTTGACCTATGTAGGATTATGGGGAAGCCATATTTTTGTTCTGGTCAAAAGCTTGTATTGTGAAAGCTTATCCTATTTAATTTTGATTAAGTGTAGATTAGAATGGGTCTTTTTGTTATTTTATTTTATTTTATTTTATTTTATTTTATTTATTATAGTTTATTTTATTTTATTTTTTTCTGTATTTACTTTTTTTCTGTTTGTAAGCTTGTATTGTCACATCTTACCCCATTAATTTTAATTTAATGTAGATTAGAATGGGGCTTTTTATTTATTTATTTTTTTTTATTTAATTTTATTTAATTAAATATTGTTTGTAAGCTTGTATTGTGTTATTAGTTTTTATTTATTTTATTTTATTTTTCCACCTATTCATCCATCCACCACTTGTCGTGTGTAGGGTTATGGGGATGCTAGAGCCATTTAATTTAATTTAATTTAATTTAATTTGTATATTTTTTTACTGTTTTGCCCAAAAGCTTGTATTGTGAAAGCTTATCCTATTTAATTTTGATTAAGTGTAGATTAGAATGGGTCTTTTTGTTATTTTATTTTATTTTATTTTATTTTATTTATTATAGTTTATTTTATTTTATTTTTTTCTGTATTTACTTTTTTTCTGTTTGTAAGCTTGTATTGTCACATCTTACCCCATTAATTTTAATTTAATGTAGATTAGAATGGGGCTTTTTATTTATTTATTTTTTTTATTTAATTTTATTTAATTAAATATTGTTTGTAAGCTTGTATTGTGTTATTAGTTTTTATTTATTTTATTTTATTTTTCCACCTATTCATCCATCCACCACTTGTCGTGTGTAGGGTTATGGGGATGCTAGAGCCATTTAATTTAATTTAATTTAATTTAATTTGTATATTTTTTTACTGTTTTGCCCAAAAGCTTGTATTGTGACAGCTTACTTCATTTATTTAATTTTAACTGAATGTAGATTAGAATGGGGCTTTTTATTATTTTTATTGTTTTTATCTATCTATCTATCTATCTATCTATATATATATATATATATATATATTCAGTGGAGTAAAATTGTGCCCATTTGACTTGCCCCACAACTTGTCCCAGTCCTGCTTGTATGTTCATTAGTATTATATAGTAACACAAACACTTTAATGTAAAGTGTGACCCTAAATTTTCATTTGCACTGCACTTTCATATCCCTTCATAACATGACACAAATATTACCATATTAAACAGTGACACCAGTTTTCTCCATCTGTTATTTTATAATGTCACTGCAAACAGCTGATATAGAGCCTTAGTTTGTTTGCACATCATAACTATTACACTGTTATCCCTGAAGTTATTTCAATTCAAAATTATTAAGGACAATAAACATAAACTCTTACACTTTTGCTGTATTACCAGCTTTTTTTAGTTAAATGCACGATTTTCCTGCATTTTCTTATTCTACCTATTGGTTTAAGTTTAATTAACGTACATACGCTTATTTTAATCAGTTGCCAATGGCAACAGGCTGAAAAACGAGACAGAACGGAACACAACATGGCTGCTTGAACGTTTGCTGCACGGTGAGTTGCATTTCTTTACGTTTAACATTTACTTCACAACAAAACTCTGTTAAATGAGAGTTAACAGTTAAATACACATAAATTAAAGGTGCATTTACATCACAGTGTGTTTCATCACTTTTAATTCGCCTGTGCAGACTTGCACATTGTTGTACCAACGCTTGTGTGAACTTTTTTTGACTAATTTAAATTATTTTTGGTTAATATATGTAAGCGCACGGACATGATAGATGAAACGTTCGATTGTGTTCTTGTTGAACATTTGTTCACCGGTTAATTTTTGTTCGTGTTGTAAATGCAGCGCAGTTTCATAAACGGCTTCTATTAACTTACTTAATAGAGTTAACAATTCGATCTTTTTTCATGCACATAATTGATAATATTCAGAGTTCGATATTAAGAAAGTTCAACCGCGTGGTCATCAGCATGGCGTTTGTGTTTAACAAATGTGAATGACCACAGAAACCATTTATTTCACCAGATTGTTCGTTCAAGGGTTTTAGTAAATGCAGCGCGAACTATTTAACATTTCACATTACTTTTTGTATGTTAAGTATTAACACATATATACAAATCAATATTTTTCATGCATGTGATGGAAAATATTTCAAGTTAGATATTGAAAAAATGCAAGCTAATGCTAATCCACATGGTGTTAGCCAAGATAATTAGTTACTTAAAATATCTTAACAAATAAGTCTGTTCTGCCTTGTCATGCTTGATAGCTTTACAAAATGTTTGTAAAAAACTAAACCGATCTTTCATTTTAAATACAGTTTGCTTTGTGGTTAACCAGATATAACCTATCTAATGTGGATTTTTTTTTTTATATATACTTTGCAGGTTCCAAGAAAACCACAAGCAAAATGTGGACATGTAAGTACTGTGTGTTTTCGTGTGACAAAAGAGGTCATTTGTTAAAACAGACTCAATTACAGACTCAAACATGGGAGCTATGCAAGAAGCCAACCTTTTCCATGCCTATACCAGGAGTGTTTATGTACTTTCAAGTCTTTTAATAGCCTTAAAATACACTTGTCTCGTTTTCATACAATATCACAGGAACAGCAGTCTGTAAGACCGTTTCAAGTTAAGCTTCGATGCCAGCTTTGTGATTTTCTTGAACCATGTCAGGATACTGAATATTTTGCCCACCTTCGGCGTAGACACCTCAAAGACCACCAAAGTGTTCAGTGTCCATTTCAAGGCTGCAGCTTTGAGAGCAAAGTATATTCTACTTTCAGTTCTCACAAATCTAAGCATCACAGAAATCACAATGAGACCATGTTTAAACCAGAGTTGGTAGTAAGAATAGGAAGTAATGAAAATGATGGCAGTATTAGAGATGCTCAGCAATGTTCCCATCAGATGATATCAGAAGAATTAGACCAGGATAATGTCACAGATGATGTCAGTGGAGAAGCCAGTGAGACAGAAATTCAAGATTTAGCACAACAGTTGGAGCATAACTTTCTCAAAAACTACAAATGGCGACACGTCGATGTCACTTCCCTGGTTTGGGAAAAGCATGTAAAAGTCCACCTAATACGTTGACATGCACACAGACATAGTAGGTGGACTTTTTGTGCTTTTCCCAAACCAGGGAAGTGACGTCGACGTGTCGCCATTTGTAGTTTTTGAGACTAGTAGGGATCGCGTAAAAGTTGTTTTTAAAACACTCATGGTGGACTTACAAATTTTCCGATGCAGCGTTTTGTGAGTACATACCCTATTTACACTACTGTAGAAGTTTGGTAAGATTACTTGCACGTTTAGTGGTGCAATTTACAAGACACATCACATGTTCCATGTAGGGCAGTAGCAAGCCATTCGAAAAACTCTGATATCTCCCTCAATGTTCGACTAAGGTAGTAAAAAAAAAAAAACTTCGGATGGGGTATTTACATGGGCTTCGGAGTGCATAGCAATGAAGTCAAATCTACTCCGAACCATCCCTTTAAGCAAAATGGACAGAACAATATTTAGTAGAAATTTTCTGTGACAATTATCTTTCTGCCTCTACTGTACCTCAGACCTCAGACCTTGCTGACATGAGATGCGCTGCTATAAGAGGGCTTCCTGTTATACTTGGTGATGACCCAACAGAGTTCTTCAAAACATGCGTTGTAAGTATTATTTTTCTCTGCCATTTAAAACTTAAATGTACTCTAGAATAATTACATTAAGTTATAGTGATCTCATCATCACTGTGTATATCATTTAAATTAATTTATAATATTTTGATAATACAACATTATTATTACTAAAGGAACACTCCACTTTTTTGGGAAATAGGCTCATTCTCCAACTCCCCAGAGTTAATAAGTTGAGTTTTACCATTTTGAAATCCATTCAGCCGTTCTCCTGTTCTGGCGATATCACTTTTAGCATAGCTTAGCATAGATCATTGAATCCTATTAGACCAGTAGCATCGCGTTCAAAAACGATCAACCTATTTAAAACTTGACCCTTCTGTAGTTATACTGTGTACTAATACGGACGAAAAATGTAAAGCTGCAATTTCCTAGACCGATAAGATTAGGAACTACACTCTCATTCCGGTGTAATAGTCAAGGAAGTTTGCTGCTGTAACATGGTCGAAGCAGTCGGAGTAATATCACACAGCGCCTGAAATTAGTTCCCAGCTAGGTTAGCATTTGCACATGTGCTGTGTGTATTACTCTGCCTGCTTCGGCCATATTACGGCAGCAAACTTCCTTGACTATTACAGCAGAATGCGAGTGTAGTTCCTAATCTTATCGGTCTAGAAAATCACAGCTTTACATTTTTCACTGGTATAAGTACATGATATAACTACAGAAGAGCCAAGTTTTAAATAGGACATATATCGAAACTTGTTGGTCATTTCTGAACGTGATGCTATTGGTCTAATAGGATTCAGTGATCTATGCTAAAAGTGACATCACCAGAACAGGAAAATGGCTGAATGGATTTCAAAACAGTAAAACTCAACTTATTAACCTGGGGGGAGAATGAGCCTATTTCCAAAAAAGTGGAGTGTTCCTTTAAGAAACAGACAAACATATATTAATATTTACTTTACAGAATTGTATGCACATAATTGACAAAGCATCCCAAATCACTTACACAGTACATGTTTCTCTTTATTTATCCACATGTTTGTTAAAAGTTAATCTTAAAGAATATTAGACGGCTAATTTTTTTATTTAATTTTTTATAATTCCTGCTTCCATATCCAGTCTTCTGCTGATGAGGAGTTTCCGCATGTTCCACTTGGAATCCTAACCAAAGAAAGTGAAGCTGTGGCACAGCATCTCCAGTCTTTCCACCTCCATCCATCCTCTGTGGGAATTATTTTAGAAGGGAATGTGGTGATGGACAATTTGGAGAATCTGCCTCAGGCTATGTGTCTACTCTTTGGATTGACCTACGCCCTGCATCTCGACTATCCCAAGTGTATGACCAAGACATTTCATTTCATTCAGCAGGTGATGCTATGCTTGGGTAAAAAGGAGCTAAAAGGCAAAATTTTGGCACTGTCAAATCAACTCGCCATATGAGACGTTCAAGTCTTCATTTCATGTAAACTATGCCTATTTGTTAAATGTTTAAGCACTTTAATAGTACATTATATGCCTATTCAGAGGTTGTATATTTTTCCTCTTCACAGTTTGGCTAATGTTTACATGTACATTTATGTTGTTTAATATAACATGTTGTGCCTATTCAGGATTAGGCAAATGTTTATGCAACATATTGATGTTTTACAATATGTAAAAGTTTTCAAGTGTAAGTGATCACAGTGTGCCTATTCAGATTTTGGCAAATGCTTATGCCTTATAGTAAAGCAGTAATTCATATTCTGCCTTTAGTTAGGCAAATGTTTATGCAATAGTGTAACTATATATGAGTACATAGTGTGCCTATTTAGAGTTTGGCAAAGATGCATAATAATGCATTGAAAAGTTGGCGAAGTTACTTTTTTGAAATGTTGAATTTGAAAATTCAAATAAATCCTTGTAAGATGCATTTTTTTTGGTGGCTTATTGTGCATTGTAGAGTAAATTCTAAAAAAAAAATACAAACTAATTTTGACAACTAAAGCAATTTAGTGTAATTTAGTATTTTAAATTACCTAAACTAATACATTTTAGTTATTATAACAGATTATGTTAGTTCCAATAACTAAAAGTTTTCAATAAAATTATATGTAAAAGTTAAGTTCTTTAAACGTAAGATCTCTTGCTTGTTCAACAAGACAAAATTAACTTTTTTAGGGGAACGAGTTTCCATAATTTTTTTACGTTGAATCAACGTATATGGGCTTACAGTGTATCAGTATGTCTTTGCAGGTGTGTTTGCCCACTGTGTTTCCACTGTACGCTGCAACTATCCTCAGTACAAACACTTTGGCACAGCAACACAAACATACCGTACGAAAAAAAATGATAAATGACCCTCTCAAGCTACTTTTCCAGTTCTTGAAAAAACGAAGTCACCAAGTAAACTTAAATCGAGGTCACTATGAATGCAATATGCATGCGACTGGGGAATAAGACGACGAGTGTAGCTGCTGCATCTTTAAAGCGTTAGACCTTCCTCGCGAGGCACGGCAACACAGAACTGTAAAATTTTGTAGGTCAGTATTATTTTTAAAATGTGAAATACATTTGTATGCCACCGAATTTGGTCACTTCTATGAATATTCATGCTGTAAAACTAGTGCTTTCTCTCTTTAAACTGACTGACACATGCAGTGACAACAGCAGGAAGAAGAAAAGAGCAATTTGTTACCATTTTTAAGACCTTATCGCTTCGCTTAAGTCCAGATAGGATGAGAGTCGACATAGTTAATTGGTGATCGGCCATCTGGCTGCTCTGAATTAAAAAGGAAGTTCTCCGCGAAAACAAAAGAAGAAGAAGAAAATAGGAACACTTACTGTACAGCATGCTTGTATGCCTTCAAATTATTATAAATTCAATCTACCTGCACTAAATTAAAGGCTTTAACTATTTTAATTTCCAGCAGAGTGGCATAATGTGTGGGGGTTGAGGATCCAGATATACCGTAGCTGTGTTGATTAGCGTTAACTGGTTTGCCTGAGCGCATTTTTTGCATTCATTAGTGAAGAGATATTTTAATTCACATCTACATGAGACTTTCCTTGAAGATCTGCCTTCTAATGATGCCCAAGATCTTAGAAATATATATTTTTTCAGATTCTCATTTTGTTTTTTATACAGTTTGGCAAGAAAACAAGTAAATATGGAGGCGTATTTTCAGGTAATAACAAACCTAAGACTAAACTTAAAGGAGAAGTCCACTTCCAGAACAACAATTTACATATAATGTACTCACCCCCTTGTCTTTCTGTCTTCAGTCGTGAAGAAATTATGACTTTTGAGGAAAGCATTTCAGGATTTTTCTTCATATAATGGACTTGATTGTTGCCCCGATTTTGAACTTCCAAAATGTAGTTTAAATGCAGCTTCAAAGGGCTCTAAACAATCCCAGTCGAGGAAGAAGGGTCTTATCTAGCGAAACAATCTGTCATTTTTTTTCGGAAAATAAAAATTTGTATACTTTTTAAGCACAAAAGCTCAGGCACAGGCTCTGGGATGCGCATTCACGTACTATTGAATCACGTCGAAAGGTCAAGCCGAACGTAGGTGGAACTACAGACCCAGTGTTTACAAAGCAAATGCACAAAGACTAACAAAGTGCAAGTAAGTCAAACGCTGTTTACAAACAAAAAGGTACAACGATGTCGGACGATTCTGAGGTTAATAAGATGGGGTTTTTCACCATACTCTACCTTTTTTAATCAGAGTACACAGGCAATAAACTTAGACATGATTCATAGTAGTGATATGAAGTTCGGATCATTTTACAGTTGAGTCTTGTTCAGCAAAATGAACAAATCTTTTTTCGAGTCATTTCATTCATTTTAGCAAAATATAATTAAAATGTTACGTGTTACTTCCCTAACACATCTGCTGCTTACACAAATGTCGATTACATTACAAACAAGACAAAACTATAATGCTATAAGAAACAGAAAATATTAATTCATTGTTTACCTGGGTCTTTAGTCTATGATTAGCTCACATCACCTCTTATCTGACAAGTTTTCGGGTTCGAGTCGATCGTTCATCATGTGACAGCCCCATAAGCTCAACCAATGCAGTGTGAACTGGAAAAAGAATTGTTTAGTTCATCTCTCGAGGCTTCGGGTTCAAGTTGATCGTTCATCATGACAGTCCCATAAGATGAACGACTCGAAACAGGTGAACTAATTCCAGTACAAAACCTAATAGGATGTTGCGCATGTGTGACTGAACGAATCACTCCCCGAGACGACTCGTTCTTCCTGAGTCACATTAAAGATTTGTTCAAAATGAAAGAATCGTTCAAGAACGACCTATCACTAATTCGTAGCATCGTGGACGCGCATCCCAGAGCCTGTGCTACACAAGTTTTTGTGTTTAAAAAGTATACAAATGTTTTTTTTCGAAAAAAATGACTGAGCGCTTCGCTAGATAAGACCCTTCTTCCTGACCGGGATCATTTAGAGCCCTTTGAAGCTGCATTTAAACTATATTTTGGAAGTTCAAAATCAGGGCGCCAATCAAGTCCATTATATGAAGAAAAATCCTGAAATGCTTTCCTCATAAACCATAATTTCTTTACGACTGAAGACAGAAAGACATGAACATCTTGGATGGCAAGTGGGTGAGTAAATTATTTGTAAATTGTTGTTCTGGAATTGGATTTCTCCTTTAAAGGGATAGATCACCAAAAAAGGAAAATTCTGTCATTAATTACTCACCCTCATGTCGTTCCAAACCCGTAAGACACTTCGTTTATCTTAAAAAAACAAATTAAGATATTTCTGAGAGCTTTCTGAACATTTCAGTTGCATTGCTGTCTACGGCGGGTCAGAAAGCAAAAATATCTTCAGTTGTGTTCTGAAGATGAACAAACTTTCCCTTTAAGAGTGTAGAGAGAAGCAGACAGTAGAATTCGGACTCGTAGGCAGTTGCAGTGATTATTTGTTCCACTCAGGTGTGACGGGAACAAGTTTGGGGCAGGAACAGGAAAACAGGCTATCAATAGCCAATCAAAGTGGCCGTCTCGCTGTGTAATGGTTGTAGGCAGTGCAATAAAGGGAGTCAAATGTTTGTAAAGCAGCAGTATAATTGATCTCTGTTGTAAGAATTGTGCGATCACCCACAAAATACACTGGAGCTTGTGCAAATGGAGGTTTGATTAGCATACTAATGCATTCAAGCAATAAAACCACAGGCATCCGCACACAAGTCATTTCAGTATTCGGAACATATACAGTTAATACAGTATGTGTTTATATGCATACTGGCATCTTATTATTATGCCTGGAGGTTTGATTTGCAGCTTTTACACATAGTACTTGCAGTTTACTAAGCCACATAAAAACTTGGTAGGAACCTTATAGTTTTAATATCCAAAATGTAAATGAGTTTTATCATTGGAACAGATGTGGAGCAATTTAGCATTGCTTGCTCACCAATGGATCCTCTACAGTGAATGGGTGCCGTCAGAATGAGAGTGTTTGTAATAAATCCATCATTAAACAATCATTTAAACTGTTTTGTCAAGCTAAAATACACGTCCTCTATTTATAATATTGCTTTCTCCAGTGAAAAATAGTCATCTTGTCTAAATCAGGAGAGAATTATGCACAGATCAAGCACTGCTTACAGGCAAAAACAGTCTAAAGCAGTTCTAAACAAGTACACTGCCAGTCAAAAGTTTTTGAACAGTAAGATTTTTAATGTTTTTTTTTTTTTAAAGAAGTTTCTTCTGCTAACCAAGCCTGCATTTATTTAATTTAAAATTTTCTATTTGTATATATTTTAAAATGTAATTTATTCCTGTGATCAAAGCTACATTTTTAGCATCATTACTCCAGTGTTACAAGATCTTTCAAAAATCATTCTAATACAGTGATTTGCTGGTTTGCAAGAAACATTGATTATTATTACTACTATCAATATTTAAAACAGTTGAGTACATTTTTTTCAGGATTCTTTGATGAATAGAAAGATCCAAATATCACCATTGAGTGTAACTTCAGTATAACTTTTTTGGGAGAGAAAGAAATTATAGAAATTAATACTTTTATTTAGCAAGTATGCTTTAAATTAATCAAAATGATGATAAAGAAAAATGTATAATGTTACAAAAGATTACTATTTCAGATAAATGCTGTTTTTCTGAACTTTCTATTCAGCAAAGAAACCTGAAAAAATTCTACTTAGCTGTTTTTAACATAATAATAATAAATGTTTTTTGAGCAGCAAATCAGAATATTAGAATAATTTCTGAAGGATCATGTTAAAAATTAAGCTTTGAAATCACAGGAATAAATTACATTTTAAAATATATACAAATAAAAAAAATAGTAAAAATATTTCAGAATATTACTGTTTTTGCTGTACTTTGGTCAAATAAACGCAGGCTTGGTGAGAACAAGAGACTTCTTTAAAAAAAAAATCTTACAGTTCAAAAACTTTTGACTGGTAATGTATGTCGGTGGATTTTGATGTGAGAGGACAACAGGGGCTGGACAATTTTACCAGAGAAAGCATTTTTTAATGTTATGGACTAATATTTTGGCTAGTAGCATTAAAAATATATTCATGGTAGATTTGTTTATTACAAACACACAGCTTTTTGCTTCACAAGATTTTAATTGATGGACCGGAGTTGTGTGGATTATTTATGGATCATTGTGATGTTTTTATCAGCTGTTTGGACTCTCATTCTGACGGCACCCATTCACTAGAGGATCCATTGGTGAGCAAACAACGTAGTGTTAAATTTCTCCAAATCTGTTAAGATGACGAAACAAGCTGATCTACATCTCGGATAGTCTGGAGGTTGAGTACATTTTCAGATATTTTTTTTTCTTTTGCATATCACAAGATATGTAAATGCAAGATTTATAAGAAAACCTGCCTTTGCCATAAGACCATCCCAGTGCATTTCAGAATCAAGGGAACACTGGCCCAGAGTGCATTGCTTTGTTCTAGAAAAGTCAGTGTGCAGAGCAATTTGTGAGGCTCAGCTTCTCCAGGGCTCTGTGTAAGGATCACAGCCTAGACCTCTCTGAAATAGTGTCAGCCGGTGTTCACTGAACTTTTGGTGTGAAGGAACTAGGGGTTGAAGGTTGTTTGGTAATTTCTTTTCTTCTAGTTTCCCCTTTACTGGCAGTACCTGTGTGTTAAAGCTGCAGTGTGTGATTTCTTAACAGTATCAAACAGGATGTATAAGGAACATAAAATGCTATTTACAGTGACTTACCCTTTATCTTGTTCACACTTTCCCTTCAGTGGTTCATTTTAAAAGGTCATGCAGTGTGACTAATGAATTTAGTCTTAAATAATTTGGTCAAAAGCTGCTTGCATGATAATTGGAAAAGAGAAGCCAAAATACTGTTTAAAATAGTTATAGCATGTCGGCTTCCCAAAAGTATTTAAAGGGATAGTTCACCCAGAAATGCTAATTCTGTCATTAATTACTCACCCTCATGTCGTTCCAAACCCGTAAGACCTTCGTTCATCTTCAGAACACATATTAAAGGAGAAGTTTACTTCCAACAACAAACAACAAAAATTTACAGATAATTTGCTCACCCCCTTCTCATCCAAGATGTTCATATCTTTCTTTTTTCAGTCAATAAGAAATTATGTTTATTGAGGGAAAAAAATCAGGAATTATCTCCATATAATGGACTTCTATGGTGCCCCCAAGTTTGAACTTCCAAAATGTAGTTTAAATTCAGCTTCAAATGGCTCTAAATGATCCCAGCTGAGGAAGAAGGGTTTTATCTAGCAAAACGATTGGTCATTTTCGAAACAAATGAACAATTTATGTACTTTTTAACCTCAAATGCTCGTCTTGTCTAAGTCTACATGAACTCTGGGTATGTCGAAAAACTCCCATCTCGTTTTCTTCCCCAACTTTAAAATCGTCCTACATCGCTGCAGAAGTACCAATCAAACGCCCATTACAAAAAAAAAAATGACGATTTTGACATTAAAGAAGAAAACGAGATGGGAGTTTTTCGACATACCCTAACTATATTGACCCGGATTAGACAGACTACGCATGTGCATCGTAGAGCTGTGACAAGACAAGCACTTGAAGTTAAAAAGTATATAAATAGTCAATTTGTTTTGAAAATAACCAATTGTTTCACTAGATAAGACCCTTCTTCCTCAGCTGGGATCATTTAGAGCCCTTTGAAGCTGCATTTAAACTGCATTTTGGTTCAAACTTTGGGGCACCATTGAAGTCCACTATATGGAGATCATTCCTGAAATGTTTTCCTCAAGAAACATAATTTCATATAGACTGAAGAAAGAAAGACATGAACATCTTGGAAGACAAGGTGGGGGGTAAATTATCTGTAAATTTTTGTTCTGGATGTAGACTTCTCCTTTAAAATATTTTTGATAAAATCCGAGATCTGACCTTGCACAGACAGAAATGCAACTGACACAAAAGAAATTGTTGAACAAAGTTGTTATTTTTGTTTTCTTTGTGCACATAAAATCCGTACCTTAGTATTCTCGTACCTTCATAAAATTAAAGGGGTCCTATTATGTTCTTTTACAAAGTCTTGATTTTGCTTGGGGGTGTACTAGAACATGCTTGCATGCTTGGTAGTTCGAAAAATGCATTATTTTTCACATAATTTACATTATTACAATACCTTTCTCCTAGCCTGGCACATACGGCTCGATTAGTTCCGGGTTTAATGAAGGCCCACCTTCCGAAAAACGAAATGTGTTGTGATTGGTTAGCTGTCCCACTGCGTTGCGATTGGTGAACATCTTGGATGGTATTTCAATACTGCCACGCCCCTTGTCAAAGAAGCAAGTTTTGTGTACAACTGTTAGCGCAAGCTTACGTTTTAAATATGGATATTTTTCTTACAAAAACCCATTGATACACTACAGGAGGCTTTTATAAACCCCCCGGAGCCGTGTGAGGCATTTTTTTTTTATCATGGATGGATGCACTTTATTGGACTTGTTTTGGACTGATGAGGAGAAACACCCGTCAATGCCGTTCTAAAGTTTGAGAGTGCCAGGATAAATTTAATATAACTCTGATTGCATTTGTCTGAAAGAAGGAGGCCATATACACCTAGGATGCATGGAGGGTGAGTAAATAATACACTACAGTAGGTTCTATCATCAGCCTGTGAGATCACCAATACATGATATTATCATGCTAATCTGTTTAATTATTTACATACTTAATTTCATTGCCCGAAACCAGCTCCAGCATAAGGCTAAAAGCAGCCTAACATTATCAAAAAACATCATCACTGATTAGCCTAGACTATTCTAGTGCAAGTTTATGCATTTTAAAAAACACTCGCGTTATAAGTGAAGCTATCTACACTGTATGATGAGTAAATCTCCTACCACACACTGCACACATCTGCGGCGCGTTACGGCTTCGACACGGCAACCGGAGTAGATCACGGCTTCGGCATGTGTTTCGACCCCCTGTACTGCACACGTCTGCGGTGCGTTACTGCTCTAAAGCGGCTACTCTAGTCAGTAGTTGAAGCGGTTCTCCGTGCTGCATCGGTAAAGTTAGGCTAATCCCCCACCTCGTCCCTACACACCCCTCAACAATTCGAATTTCCGTGGACGGGATTTAATTTGATGATATTCTAATGGACCATGTTGTGACATCATTGCATGCGGAAAACAAACATTGTAGTCCAAAGGAGCCGTTCGTTGTAGTTCTTGAAAAGGGATTTTTTAAAAACGAAATATCTCCTTTTGGAGTGGACTTTGAGAGTTGTAACTTTGTTGATCTTTTTTATGCCCAAAGATACACTGTGTCACTGACTAAAGTTCAAAAAGTAAAAAAAGCATAATAGCACCGCTTAGATCCACTGATGTCACACGAACTGTTCTAACAATGTCCTTATTACCTTTTTGTGGTTGTGTTGCTGTATATGCAGGGTCAAAAAGCTCTCAGATTTAATGTCAGCATTTCTGTTCAGCCCAAATACGAAATGCAATGAAATAGTGAATAACAAGTTTGCATTGTACACATGTTGACCATGGCTTTGTCTTGTACTGACCAGTATTTTCAAATATTTGTGATCTTTCAGGCTCTAGATATTTTGAGCTGCAGCTGTCATTATAAGGCTCCTCAGTGTCTCACAAGTGACAAATTGAATGCTACATCAGCACACAGAATATCGATAAAACCAATTGGCTAGAGAATCATTGCATTTCCAGCTTGTAATTGAAAATGACACCTACCACAGGCAACTGAAACCTCAAAAACTGTTCAGTCTGGGTCTGTGTATCTCAATGAGTAATATAGATATATCAAGTTTCAACCAAAAAGTTCCCATGGGATTGGGAGCCTATAACTTAAAGGTACATCGTTGAGGGATGTTATTTCTGTCATTCAACAGTCAACCTTAGAAAGAGACAAAAATATGTAGGGTGTGTAGGTCTTGTTGAGACATTGTTAATTACAGCAGAGAGTTGCACACACACACATGCACACACAGAGCTCAGTACAGTACCCTGAGGAGACACACACTCACAGCAGGGTTGGATAATGGAGAGGAGATAGAGAGTTCCCTCTCTTGCCTTTATTTATAGAGGTTTCTTGGCGGTCTGGGCACTAATTAATGTTTCAGTGACCTGCAAGACACCCGAGGCGTCGGCGCAGCGTGAGCTCCCCTCCGTTGATCTTGAGCAAATGCCCTGCGTTACGAGACAAGCTCACCTGATAGTCCGAAGCAGAATAAATGCAGCATTAAGTGGATCCCGTGATCAAATCATGGCCAAATCCATCATAGCATTCACTGATTAAAGGAGAATTCCACTTCCAAAACAGAGATTCACATATATTGTACTCACCCCCCTGTCATCCAAGATGTTCATGTCTTTCTTTCTTCAGTTGTAAAGAAATTATGTTTTTTGAGGGAAAACATTTCAGCATTTTTCTCCATATAATGGACTGTTATGGTGCCCCGATTTTGAATTTCCAAAATGCAGTTGCTCAGTTAACAGTAATGATTTTTATTTTCAATGTCAAAACAGTTTTTGCAGGTTAATGTATATAAAAAAATATGCATTTTAAAATCAGCTGATTTAAAATCACCAGTTATTTTAAAATATATTCAAACTGAAACCATTCTTTAAATTGTAATATTACTTGACAGTATTACTGTTTTTACTTTTTTTTATTATTATTATTTTAAAAAAAAACAAAACAAAAAAAAAACAGCAAAACAAAACCATAATTATTCTAAACTTTTGACCGGTAATGCATAAATGCCACTGTATATATGTAATATACTTCATATTTATTATTCAGTATATATCAGTGATGTGTGGTGGTTTTCTGAAATTAGAAGGCAGATTCCTTTTTTTTCTTTTTTTTTTTTTTTAATCAAATGTAAATTCAGGTAAATTCATTTTCTTGTTTAAATAACAATTTAAAAATTTCACTATCAGAAGAAAAAAAAAACAGTTCTGTATTATATTTTTACATCAACAATGTAATTAATATTCTGTTTATTAAAGCCAAATATGAATTTCATCAAGTTAGTGTTTTAAAACAATTTACATTTATTCCAAAATAATAACTCAAGCCACACAGTAAAACCCCTAGTATTCTCACTCAGAGTGCTAAAAAAATAACACTGAAGCAGTGAAAAGTGAAAGAGATATTTAGTTGATTAATTAGTTGAGTGATGATTGAGCATTAATGAAGAACACCTGCTGTTAACAAACTGAATCACTGAAAGAAAGAAACAAAAACAGAACAAGAACTTTTTTAACACTCTGAGTGAGAATTATATAAACACTGTAGTTAGTGTTAGTAGTTAGTAACAATTTAAACAATATATTTTATTTGTGAACATACGTTCAGCTATTCTTTTTAATAGTTACCTCTTAACTATTTTTTCATTTTTCTGATCATCATTCATCAAAGCTCGGTAAATATTGGTCACAGACACACTTCACCAAGCTGATTACTCACTAAAAACTCCCACAGATCATGTTTCCAGGCCATTTTAAGTCTTATTTTATGTAACAAAGAGGTTATATGTAAGTGTGTGAGTTGTTTACTAACTTTTTTCAGTTAGTCTTTCCATTAACGCCATTGTAGTGTTCATTCAGTCTGAGTTACAAACACGCAAGGGAGGCGGGATTTATCTCATGAACCAATCACAGTCGAACATAACCAGTCATATCCAGTCATGGATGTGGAGGCCTTGCATTCTCAATTACCTCCACCAAACTCACCGCATGCTTTAGAGTCTGTTAAAAATCAACGGGCACGGGGAAGCGAGAGATGCAGACTCCCACTGTAACTTTACCTGCTGGTGTCGCTGTTAGACAATGTTGCTTTAGAAAAACAATTGACTTTTTAACGTTATATTTTGTAATGTTTGTGTTGTTTTATGTTTGTACTGTTTTTTCTCATTTAATATTTTGAGGAGGCGCTATATGAAAGAGTTGTTTGTTTGCGTTGTTCTCTGCGGCTGTACCACTCCTTGCCTTTGCTCCTCCTCTTGTCTCAAGGGCTGGAACCCATCCAGAACTCTGTCCCAGTCTTCAGTCAGCATCTCCCTGCTGTGACGTAAGGCATAAATGAAGGAATCAGAGGAATAACAAGAGTGCAGCCTCAGGCAACGCTGAGCTCTAAAAACCGAACATATACATACAGTTAGATCAACAGTGGCAACATATTAATAACTTATTGCATCCATACTGTGTCTAGACAGTGAGTCTGGAGACTATAGTAAATAATTCATTTTATTCCTTTAACAAGGAATTGTCTTTTCTGAAGAGTTTCTGTCAGTGACTGAGACAGTCTGTGGTAAACACTTAGTATCAGCTTTCCTCATGACTCATGATAGCTCAGCTGAAAACACTCATGAACTCTGATGAACGAAGAAGCTTCAAGGACGCGAACAGAATGAAAGATATCAAGAGAATTTGTGTCAGCATGAGCAAGGATAATATGCTTAATGAAAACAATCTGGATGTTATTTCAACCAGTCATGAAGGACTGTTTGTTTACAATATTTAAACTGTCCATCTGAATGGTAACACGTATTTTTTTATTATTATTATTATTATTATTTAAAAAATAATTTGTGAAAAAAGCATTGTCACATCCTGAACTGAAGACTGTTATAGTAGGTAATGAATGCTTTCTAGACCGTATTTAAAAAAAAAAATATATTTAAAATAATTTTAGAATAAGTAATGTGTTGTTTCAGTTTTAAAAATTAAGTGTTAATGCTTGATATAAAAATAGAAATGTAGTTAGCTTTAATTTAGTTTAGTTAATTTGGTTTCACCAAGTCTGCATTTTTTTGATTCAGAGTATAGCAAAAACATTAAAACTTTGAAATATTTTTACTATTTAAAATATCGGCTTTCTATTTGAATATATTTTAAAGTGTAATTTATTCCTGTGATCAAAGCTACATTTTCAGCATCATTACTCCAGTCTTCAGTGTCACACGATCTTTCAGAAATCATTCTAATATGCTATTTGCTGTTCAAGAAACATTTATTATTATCAATATTTAAAACATTTCAAAGGGGAAATTATAGAAATTATAGACATTATAGAAATTAAGACTTTGATTTAACAACATTATAGAAATTAAGACTTTTATTTAGTAAGGATGCTTTAGAGTGATTAAAAGTGATTATAAAGACAAATTTATAATATTACTAAAGATTTCTGTTTCAGATAAATGCTGTTCTTTTGAAATTTATTCATCAAAGAAACCTGAAAAAATTCTACTTGGCTGTTTTCAACATAGTAATAATAATAATAAATGTTTTTTGAGCGAAAAATCTGAATATTAGAATCATGACTGGAGTAATGATGCTAAAAATTCAGCTTTGAAATCACAGAAATAAATTATATTTTAAAATATATTCAAATAGAAAACAGTTATTTTATATAGTAAAAATATTTCACAATTTTACTGCTTTTGCTGTACTGAAATAAAATAAATGCAGGCCTGGTGAGCAGACTTAAAAAACATTACAAATTTAACTTTTGGCTAGTAGTGTAAGTTGTTATAACTAATTGCAGTACCATTTTTACAATGTATAAAATGCAGATAACAAATATTTTTTTTCAAGTGATTATTAATATCTCAAACCCTTTCAGGGCATTTCTGCTTAACAGCAGGATTATGTTAGGTGCAAAAAGTAATAATGTTCCTAAAAAATAATTAATTATTTTCAATTTAGTTTTTAAATAAATTTGTTTAAAACAAGAAGAAAAAAAATCTATTAGACAAAGGTGATTAAAAAGTTATTTAAGATAACTGAAAATAAGTCTTAATAGCCTATACCATTTTTAAAGTATTTTATTTTCTCTGGAAAACAAAAATATTGTTTCAAAATTAAAAAAAAAAAAAAAAACATTTTTAATAGATTTGACTGAAAAAGTCTTAAACGCTTGGTAGTTTTAAAAGGTTAGGAACTCACAAATGATATTACTTTCAGTTCAGTCTTCAGGCTGGATGAAGAAGGTCAAAGTCAAGCACGTTGCATATAGGATGCAGTTTTCTGCCTAGTGGTCTCTGCTGTACTCTGCACATTTTGGCAGCTGTAGTAGATCACCTAGTGTTTTATGCATGGAAATGCTTGCTGTGCATGGTTCACATACTATTGCAGAAATTGTAAGAGTAGTACAGCGGAACTAGATGTCATTCCAAACATTCTCTGTCACAGAATGTCAGAAAGTGCATTGAAAATGTTGTCCACAACAGAGCTTGTTCTTTAAAACTAGCACTGAACTTGGCTTGCAGTCAGTTTGTCTATTAGAAAGGCTGAGATTGCCTCCCCCTGCCAATTTCCCCAGTCTGTCAGTATGATCGAGAGATTCTGTGTTTCTCCATCCTGATGATGCAAGAAAATAATTTCAAATGCTTATATCTGTAAAGGGATTTTGACCTAAATTTGAGTATGTCTATGTACAGTATTCTCTCCATCATGCAGATACAGTATTATTACCATGCAATGTTACCGTATATTAAAGAGGTCAGTGAAGTAAGCAGGGAAACCCCTCTGATAGCATCAAATGCTTTGCATTCTTGAAACGCGTGTGCTAATCCACGCCGTGCTTTCCTGTTTACCACAAGGGCAATTACTCACTGGGGAGCCTGGGGTAGTTACAGTAACACAGCCCTGCTCAATTTATTTCCTGCTAAACCCACAAATTACAGTGCTCTTTTATGTACCCCCTGTTGCTAGGTTAGTTTAATTACCCAACAAGACTTATGTGTCGTAATTACCATGTTTACATCTACCCTCTTGTTGATTTGTGATTGTCTGGCTTGTAACATAGAACTGACACTTTTTTTGTGCCTATACATAAAGCAGAGACTGGAAAAGTTATTTTTATATGGACTACACTGTAAAAAATAATTTGTTGGGTCAGCTTAAAATAATTTGTTACTCTGCTGCCTTAACATTTTAAGTTCAGTCAACTAAAATAAGTTTAGTATAATAAATGTTAAGTTGTACTAAGTAACAACTAAGAGATTTGTGTTTGCTAAACTTAACAGATGGGTAAGTAACCCAGCTGCCTTAAAATTTTTTAAGTTGATTCAACTCAAATATCTAAGTTGTCACTTAGTATAATTTAACATTTCAATCTGAATAAACTTTTTTGGAGTTGACTGAACTTAAAATTTTAAGGCAGCCAGGTTACAAATTATTTTAAGCTGACTCAACAAATTGTTTTTTACAGTGTAGACATATTTGCAAAATACCTAATTTTGTTTTTATAACTCCCTTCACCAGAAGTTTGATTGACAGGCGATCTGACCAATCATAACGCGGAATCGTCCATTTTGTCCAACAAACAAACCGGACATGAGAGTGGATTAACATTGGTGAATTTGAACTTGAAAATGGTGTGTCTTTCTATGGTCGGAACAAGATGCCTTCTGATGTTCATTCATATTTATTTCAAGCTATAACTAGTAAAGAGGATGATCCGTTTATGTGCCACTTGAACTGAGGTGCTACAGCAATGTGTCACGACACATTAAAGAGCCACAAATCAGTAATTATTGTTTGAAATTCTTAAAAAATGACAAAATGTGAAAGCTAAGACTTTGTTTTGTGGCAAAATTAACCTGCTCCAGTGTTTCCCCTACGTTCACAGCTTTGGCAGATGAGGCAGGGGTGCTGGTTTTTGGTACTTTACTCTCTGTATAATAACAACATTTATTTCAGTAAAAAAAAGAGTCCAAAACGCTCAATTTCAACATTTTGAACAATATGGCCCTACAATCTTTTTCTTTCGTTTTTTCTTTCTTTCTTTCTTTTTTTTCTTTTTGTGTGTTTGTGTTTTAATTTTTCTGATAATCAAATAAAGGCATTAAACATTTATTTCTTTTTAATCAAATGAAAATTAAACCCTTTCATTTTCTGGCCAACAAGTTTACTGTTTCTTCTACAATTAAGTGGTTAATCTTTTATCATTTGTTTTATTTAAATTCGCAGAAATATAAACATATAAAGATGTAAATTATACTGCACAAAAGTAATACAAGAGTAATATATTTCTGTTACACGTTAATCCGTACTTTTATTTTGACAGGTTGCTGTGAAGTTTCTGTGTTTATAGTGTATGATATGATGCTAGTTTTCTCAAATGAAACGGTAAAATTCACCTGAAATGATTCTCACAGCAGCTCTGGAGATGAAGTTCATGTGTTCATGTCGTCATATAATAAGACGCACAGGCCAAAAATCACCGCGAGCGTCACGTGTGCGTCAGTATTTGTGTAGTAAACAAACCCGTGTTCCAAGTATATAAAACTGCAGACCGGAGATCTCCAAAATGGGGCGGGAACTCCAAAAGTGGGCAGAACCTCCAAAATGGGGCGGGGTCTCGTCACGCAAAGACTTTCCCCATTGGCTCTGGCTTCAGCCTATTGTTATTGACTTACATTTCAAAACTAAACTTTATAAAATAAACAATTTGTAGGTGTTCTCAAATGAAATAAACTATGCTATATAAATAAATATGCTCAGTGAGAGCAGAGCCCCAAAGCTCGTGGCCAGTGGTTAATGATATAAACGGGAATTACCCATGAGCTCTCCCGCGAGCCGTCCCAGTGAAGCTCAGAGGAAAGGTTTTACTCTGTCGCTTTGTTTTAAGCAACAGGGGTGTCCTGGTTCTTGAAATTCGTAGGGTAGTGGGGGGTAGTGATGCTGAATGTAACTAAAAAGATCCAATTTTCCGGTGAGGTCCGGTTGGGGAGTTACAAAATCTCATATCTCATAATATTATTAACTGTTTATTTGCCACGCTATTCAGCACCAATCCCAACGTGCAGTCAATTTCACTGGTTAAGGTTAGAGTAAGGTGTGGGGTAGGTTTAGGGGTTAGCATTTGTGTAGCATAGTATAGGTAATCAACACTGCGACTGCCACAACCAATAAAATCTTTAGAATTAGCTGTGGGGCGGAGTTTGCACTGAAGTGGATTGGGGGGGAAACTGCGCATGCGTGTCATGTGCCTGTCTGTCAAAGGGAGGAAGCCACGCCCTATTTTGGAGCGCCCACCCTGTTTTGGAGTTCCCGCCCCCATTTGGAGATCTCCGAGCTGCAGTTATATACCCCTCCCGTGTTTCCGTCATTCATACATACAGAGCCAAGCGGAACATGCAGGATTTATATCCAAACCGTCTTTTTCCTTTTTAATATTTACAGACATTAGTCCATATCGCGATTCGAATTAAGTGACCCAATTTTGATTTATTCATCCACAAATGGACGAATTCCGTGAGTAAATTCCGTTTTTATGAATGGACTTTGCGATCCCATCCGCGTTTTCGTGGAGAAATTGTAGACGCGCGTTCATGTAGAGACAGAATTGACATGCCGTCGTGTAAATAAGATAAATAACATGAGACCATTTAGTTTGTTTAATAAAAGAACAAGGTATAGACCTGTTCTATAGGAAAGGTAACCTTAAATGACTTTTGTTGTGATCTGGTGCTATATAGAAAATAAAATTTAACTTGACCTTCAAGGGGGGTGGGGGGTGCCTAATATAATGGCAGGGGAAACACTGTGCTCTGCCTTGTCTGTCAGCTTGTTGTCAGTTTCCTCTTTGTATGCAATGTATTTTTCACCGTGTGAGAACATGATGTGTGGCGTGAGAGTAACCTGGCTCGTTATTTCCAAATGAGGGTATATTTGTGTTTCACAGGCATACTTTGTGGTTTTAATCCAGTTTGAATCAAACATGATTGTGTTTCACCACAACTTTGGTTAAATTACAGAACAAATTGCATCTGAGAGGTGCTCTCAGGGGTCCTCTGAGAAAACTGATCCTGTCCGGACTGGATTTTTTTTATAACAGTATATTATTGGTTTCAAACAACTTAAAAAGAGGTCTTAAAAAGTCTTACATTTGTTTTAAAACTCTGTAGATACCCTTGGTAATTAATTATTTGTCAAAATCTAAATTCTAAAATCTAATTTTCCATTAAAAGAGTCCCTTTTCTGGCCTCCTGTTTGAAAACTCCTGGTATGGAAAAGTATTCATGTCTGAATAAAGTTGAACACATTTTAGATGTAATTCTGATGATGCCTACCAGCATTTTTTTCAACATTAATCTAATTTTTAGTTTTGTACAGTGGAGAAGTTTCCAGAAATCTGATTGGATTATTATTATTATTTATTTATTTATTTATTTATTTTTGTGATTGCTGGTTTTAAGCATTTTGATACCGAATACCCAAAAATATTATGTTTTCCTATAAGGTACCTTTTAAAAATATGTAAAGCATATCCATTTTTATATATAGACATGTTTGTTTATATATATATACATATATAGAAAAAAAAATAGTTTTAAATAAATTAAAGGTAAATATGTTATATATATATATACATATTATATATTTACCTTTAATTTATTTAAAACTATTTTTTTTTTCTTCTTAATATTAGGCTTTCGTTTACATTCCATACAGTTAAAAATAGGGCTAGAGTAAAGCAATTGTGAATTTTTCAAATATGTTAAAAATAATTTAACTATTTAACACATATAATGTATATATATATATATTTGTGCAGGTCAAACGACAGAACTAAAAAAGTCTTAAAGGGATAGTTCACCCCAAAATGAAAATGCTGTCATTAATTACTCACCCTGGTGCTGTTCCACACCCATAAGACCTTCACTCGTCTTTGGAACACAAATTAAGATATTTTGATGAAATCCAAGAGCTTTCTGACCCTGCATAGACAGCAACACAACTGCCATGTTCAAGGTAGTAAGGACATAATGTTAAAATACTGCATCGTGGTACTCTCGTGAATGGCGGCAGAGGCCGACCTGGTTTGGAACAACATGAGGGTGAACTATCCCTTTAAATATGCTTTTAAAAACTCTGCACATACCCCTCATCGTTAAACGTTATAAAGTTAAATTTCTACAGTCTAACTTTCTACTAACACCCCTTTGCAGCCTGCTAGTTTGAAAACACTTGGCTTAGAAATCTGATCATGTCCGAATATGGCTTAACACATTTGAAATTTAATTTTGATGATGCCTACCAGCCATTTTTTAAATTCTAATTTTTTTTTAATCTAAATCTTATTTTTGGCCTTCCGTCTTCCTGCCAGTTAGCCTACAGCAATATCCTCCCTGCATGCTATAGCTCATATAATACTCAATATCAGTGTGAAAATATTTCCCTGACCAATTATCTAATTAGTTTTCCTGATAGTGAAAGCTTGCCAACGCTGCTGATTCAGGTTGGCACGACGTGAGCTGGCTTGACAATGTGCTACTTTAGCGCAAGTTCTCTGGCATTTACTCACATGCTTCACGTCTGTACTCTAATCGCTTTTTGTTTGGCTCTGATAGGAGATGATGACCAAACTGATAACTGAGACACCAGACCACCCCATTCCTTTCCTCATTGGCCATCTGCAAACCAAGCAGGAGAGTCCCGGCAGGCTTCAGAGGACCCTGTCGGGATCTGCAGCGCTGTGGGCCGAGAGCTCCTCAGGTGGGTATAGTTTAGTATCCTTCAAGCTGTTTTGCACATAGAGAAAATGTAGATCACCACCAGTTTCCTCCGTCGTCTTTCTTTCTGTAGAATACAAAGGCACACGACGGGACTCCAGGGGTTATGAAAAACCTTGGCAGATCCATCCCAAGAAGCCCAAGAAATCAAAGAGCGACCTGGCCGTGTCCAACATTTCCCCTCCGTCTCCTGAGTCTAAATCATGTGAGTCCCGCCGCAAGAGCGAAGCTAGTGTCATTACATCAGTTTTATGTGATTCAGCTGGCTGTTAATCTGAGATCAGCCGAGCATTTTCAGAGATCAGAAATAGAGGAGACTGTCTGTACATTAGTGAACAATGATGACTTCTATCTTTAGATACTGCCATTATGGAGGCTATCAGCATGAACTCTGAGTGATACATATTGCTGAGGGAGTAACTCGTATCAGAGTCTTTAATAATTGAATATGATGCTCTGTTACTGACAGCGGTTCTATTTCTGCCTGAGTGGAGGCTTTCGGCCGGTTTTGGGGAAATGGCACGAAGGGAGATTGTTAATACGTGTAACCCAATTTTAAACTGTGGATGGGTGTCTGTGCCCATTTCAAGCTGACTTAGTAAGTTTGTAAAATCCTGTGATTGTGTTTCTGTTTTTGTTCTTATATTTTAAAGCTGGGGTCGGCAACCAACATTGGCACACAGTGGGATAATCACTGGCATGCAAGAAATAGCGCATACCGACGTACATTTTGAAATAAACATTCCTCATAATCACACAGCCTGTTAGGAGCTATAAATACTGTGTGAGAATTAACCTGCGCTATTCTACAGATGCACCTGGCTCTGGCAAATCATTCACGTGACTGCTGCACATACAAGGCGCTTCAGATCAGCAGTGCTTGTCAGTGTCAAAATGATTGAGATGGACAATCAAATCAAAGTAGGCAGGGTTTGCTGTTCACAGAAGCAGAGTGGGAATTCCAGAGCGAAAGGTCAGTTTAAAGGATTCGTTCAGTTCCAGAACAAAAATTTACAGATAATTTACTCACCCCCTTGTCTTCCAAGATGTTCATGTCTTTCTTTTTTCAGTTGTAAAGAAATTATGTTTTTTGAGGAAAGCATTTCAGAATTTTTGTCCATATAGTGGACTTCTATGGTGCCCCGAGTTTAAACTTCCAAAATGCAGTTTAAATGTGGCTTCAAACGATCCCAAATGCGGTTGAAGAACGGTCTTATCTAGCGAAACAATCGGTTATTTTCATTTAAAAAATAAAATTTAAATACTTTTTTTTTTTTTTTTAAATCTCAAACGCTTGTCTCAAGACAGGCTCAAGACAGTTAGGGTATGTCGGAAAACTCCAATCGTATTTTCTCCTTCAACTTCAAAAATCATTTCAAAATCATCCTACATCGCTGCAGAACTACCAACCCAGTCTTTGCAAAGTGAACAGGCAATGAAGTTTGAGATTAAAAAGTATTTAAATTGTATTTTTCTAATGAAAATAACCATTTCACTAGATAAGACTCTTCTTCCTCGGCTGGGATTCCTCGGCTGGAAGTTCAAACTCGGGGCACCAAAGAAGCCTACTATATGGAGAAAAATGCTGAAATGTTTTCCTCAAAAAACATAATTTCTTTACGACTGAAGAAAGAAAGACATAAACATCTTGGATGACAAGGGAGTGAAAAAAATTTAGAGATAAGTTGCTCACCCTCTTGTCATCCAAGATGTTCATGTATTTATTTCTTCAATCTTAAAGAAATTATGTTTTTTGAGAAAAACATTTCAGGAATTTTCTCCATATAGTGGACTTCCATGGTGCCCGTGAGTTTGAACTTCCAGAATGCAGTTTAAATGCAGCTTCAAAGGGCTCAAAACAATCCCAGCCGAAGGAAGAAGAACTTTAGTTTATGTACTTTTTAACCACAAATGCTCGTCTTGTCTAGCTCTGTGATGCGCATGCGTACTCTGTGTACTCCAGTTTAAGACAGTTAGGGTATGTCGAAAAAACTCCCATCTCATTTTCTCCTCCAACTTCAAAATCGTCCTACATCGCTGTTTTACCTTTTTTTGTAAAGGGCGTTTGACCTTCTTTGCACATTCACTTTGTAAACACTGGGTTGGTACTTCTGCAGTGATGTAGGATGATTTTATGATGGATGGATGCGCTTTATTGGACAACACGCATTCACTGCTATTATAAAGCTTGAAAGAGCCAGGACATTTTTTTTTTTTATATAACTCTGACTGTATTCATCTGATAGAATAAAGTCATATACACCTAGGATGGCTTGAGGGTGAGTAAGTCATGGGGTAATTTTCATTTTGGGTAAACTGTCGCTTTGAAGTGTTTTAAGTATGAAACATTAGGATTTATATACATTATATGTTCTGCCCCCAACAATGAAAATATGTAGCAAAGAGTATATTTTTGAATAAAACTGACTTTTTTTTTCTCCTAGAATTCCATATTTCCTCTATAAAAGCCATAAAAGCTTCAATACAAACATGTATGCAAACCCTCTTTTTTTATGACTTTTTATATTTTTGTCAGTGCTCAATAAACATTGCATTTTTTATTTAAAAGTATTATTTCATATGTCAGCTTTGGTGGTACAGGGTCACAACTGTTGTTATTTTATTGAAAAAAAAAATCGAAGTCTCAAATACTTTCATGCTTTTTTGGGTTTTTATAATGAACATTTGGTTTGTACATGTAAATGCCCTTCTCTGCGTCAAGTTTTGATATTCACAAGTGTGTATGAGATTTGAGCGCTGCTGTAAATTTTCTCCTTTTTTGCGTGAATTATTCATTTAACATCTTTGAAGTGTCAGCTTCGTCAGGTGTTTGTAAAAATGTAGGCTTTTGGTTTCCAGGCAGTGATGTTTCACAAAATGAGTCCAGAGGTTACTCTGCAGCACATGCAAAATAAACACAGTGTGATTTACACATGGGAAAAAAAAAAAAACATGCTGCAGTATGCATAGTAGCTCTCATTTTCAAGCTCACACATGAGACAGAAAGGCAGAATCGGTTCTCCCTAAGCAACAAATCGTGCAGAACACTTCTGACTCTGATATGCTATAGATCTACCTGATTTAATGTCAGGGTTTTATGTAAATCAAGCTCATGCATAAAAGCACAGTCCTTAAGGCATCAAAATACTTATTTCAGACCAATCCAAATTATCTCCCAGATCATCATAACACACTAATTGGTCGTCCTGGGTATCCAGCGTCCAGCTTTAGCGCTGTGGCGCTTGATCACGGAAGCTAATGAGCTGTTTTGTTCTTTTACCTGAGATAACCTGTGCTGTCGTTGAGTCATAGAGTTATGCTATTTTTCTAAAATATTTGTCTGGAAAAAAAATGCAGCTCTTACCGCAAGCCATCATATCGCATACAGTACTTTTTGTCCGCATAGGCCACGTTTAAAGCAATTAGAGAGGCTTGGCGAATGTGTTTTAGAGGTGTATCGGAAAACACCCTTACAGAAATCATTTGCAAAACATGCACTGCGCTGAAAGCAAATACCTCTGAGTCACAGCAGTGGCAAACACATTTAGCTTGACGTTGTGAGTGCTCTAAATTATTCAGTGTTACACTTTTTGCTGCGAGTGCTCTTAGTCAGACTCACAGAGGTATTGCGTATGTCTGACAATCTGTGCACGTTTGGGTTTTTTGCACTGGGGCTATGCACTGTGACAGCACTGAAATAGTACAATTTGAAGTACTTTTCCCAAAACAAGTTGTCAAGAGCACTCAGATGATGGACAAAGTAAAATTGTCTTTAAAATGCTCAGTGATTGCTCAAGTCAGGAAAGTGACTGATACTCAGTTAGGTTGGATATAATTTTCACATATTTATCAGATTTTGGTATTTTCTGTCCTGAGAAGTATGAAAAAATGTGTTGTAATGAATTCTTACAATGCTTTGCAAAAGTATTCATACCTCATGTTGCAGCCTTATGTTAAACTGCTTTAAATGACTTTTTTCCCCACGTCAATCTACACTCCATACACCATAATGACAACAGCAAAACAGATTTGTGACAACACTGCAAATTTATTAAAAATAAAACACTGAAATAAGTACATAGCATAAGTATTCACATCCTTAACTCAGTACTTAGTTAATGCACCTTAAGCCTCAAGTTTTTTTAGGTATGATGCGACAATCTTTGCACATCTGTATTTGGCAATTATCTGCCATTCTTCTCCTCACCTCTCAAGCTCTGTCAGCTTGGATGGGCTGCTGGTAGACATTTTCAGACGTCTTCAAAAATATTTGATTGCGTTCAAGCCAAGACTGTGGCTGGGCCACTCGACGACATTCACAGAGTTGTCTATAAGCCACTCTTGCTATGTGCTTAGGGTCATTGTCCTGCTGGAAGGTGAACCTTCTGCCCAGTCTGAGCTTCTGTATGCTCTTGACTAGGTTTTCATTAAGGCTATCGCAATATTTTGGTGCATTGAGCTTTCCTTCTGCTCTGACGAGTCCCTCAGTCCCTGCTGCTGAAAAACAGCCCCACAGCATGAGGCTGCTACCTTCATACTTTACTTTTAAAGGGGTCATCGGATGCCTATTTTCCACAAGTTGATATGAGGTCTTAATGAAAAGTCTATAATATACTTTGGTTAAAAATTCTCAGTGGTAGTGTAAAACAACACCCTTTTTACCTTGTCAAAAAGCTTTGCAAAAATCATTCTGAGGGATTGTTCCTTTAAATGCAAATGAGCTCTGCTTGCCCCGTCCCTCTCTTCTCTCTGGGGAGTGACGAACTGTGCTCAGAGATTGTTTACTTTAGCCGCATTTAGCGTGTTTAGCCACAAAACTTGCTAACTAGCACATTATTTGGAAAGGTGATTGCAGAGATTCATTATTGCTATGGCATCAAAACAATGGAGGTCGGACTGTTACAGTTGACTTAGGGTGGGTCTGAGGTAAGAGCCCATGTCAGTCAACTATCGTGGAAATGGCCTCTGTCTGTGTGACACCACACTGACAGGCATCTGAGAATGGTTCGATTTAAAAAGGGGATATTATTTTTACAGATTAATTAAAAACCACTGCATGGATTTTTATTATTATAGGGTGGATTTGTACATACACTGCCAACACATATTAATGTTCAAACAACATGTAAAAGTGAACTTTGCATCTGATGACCCCTTTAAGATGGTACTTTGCAGGTGATGAGCAGTGCTTGGTTTCCTTCAAACAAGATGCTTCAAATTGAGGATCATCATGCCAGAGAATCTTGTTTCTCACAGTCTTTGCAAATGCCAAGTGGGTTTTCATGTGTCTTCACTGAGGAGAGTATTAAGTTTGGCCACACCACCATAAAGACGGGATTGGAGTGTTGCAGTGATGTTTGTCCTTCTGTATGTTTCTTCCATCTGCTTCTTGGTCACCAGTATAACCAAGCCCCTTCTCCATGGTTCGCTCAGTTTGGCCAGGAGGCCAGCTCTAGAAAGAGTCCTAGTTGTTCCAAGCGTCTTCGATTATGGATAATGGAGGCTACATGCTTCTGTGAACCTTCAATGCAGCAGAATTTTTTTCTGAACTCTTCCCCAAATTTGTGCCTTGATGCAAGCCTGTTTCTGAGCTCAGCAGGCAGTTAGTTTGACCTCAGAGCTTGGTTTTTGCTCTAATATGCATTTTCAGCTGTTAGACCTTTTCTAAGAGGTGTGTGCCTTTCTAAATTAAACTCATTCAAATGAATTTGCCAGAGTTTAGCTCCACTCGAAGTGTAGTAACATCTACAACCGATATGAGTGCTCCTGAGCTCAATTTCAAGTGTCCCAGAAAGGGTATGAATACTTATGCAATGGAATCATTTCAGTTTTTTATTTCTAATAACTTTGCAAAGTTGTTACAAACCTGTTTTGTGCTTTGTCATTATGGTGTACGGAGTGTAGACTGATGTGGAAAAAAAGTAATTTAAAGCAATTTAACATAAGGCTGCAACACAACAAAATGTGAAAAAAATGAAGGGGTATGAATACTTTTGCAGAGCACTATGATTATCACAACGGCTGTGATTTAATCATGTAAACAGTCTGATGCGATGTGTGTTTTCGAGTGAAGCACAGCACTGTGTTTATTTACACGCAATAATGTTTTGTGTCTCGGAGCAGCTCGGTTTGCATCACTGTGCACAAAAGTGATGCAAGTATTACATTGTGACTTTAATGTTTGAACAGTACAGGAGGGATGTTTAGCTTTCAGTTATCGAAAGTATTTTATTTGTCATCTGTTGCAGTGCCTCGTTCAATACTGCGCCCTACCTGGGATTGGAGGACCAAACCTGAGAGTCGAGACTTTGATGAACTCAATCACATACTGCAAGAGAGCAAGAAGCTCGGTAGAGCCTTGGAGAACCTGTCCCGCAGTAAGTGAACCAACAGCTATCCAAAAATCTTAAAGGGATAGTCCACTCAAAAATGAAAATTCTGTCATCAATTACTCACCCTCAGGTCGTTTTAAACCCGTAAGACCTTTTTTCATCTTCAGAACATAAATTAAGAAATTTTGACGAAATCTGAGAGCTTTCTGACCACGCATAGACAGAAACACAACTTTCTTTTTTGCGCACAATTTTTTTTCCATAGCTTCATAAAATTACAGTTCAACCATTGATGTCACATGGACTATTTTAGCAATGTCCTTAATACCTTTCTGAGCCTTGAATGTTTCAGTTGCCTTGCTGTCTATGCAGGGTCAGAAAGCTCTTGGATTTCATCAAAAATATCTTAATTTGTGTTCCAAAGATGAACAAATGTCTTACGGGTTTGGAACAACATGAGGGGGAGTAATTAATAACAGAATTCTCATTTTTGGGTGAACTATCCCTTTAAGGAATAAACTGTGTAACTGTGAAATCTGTCTGCTTTTGAATTATGAACTATATATAGCTTCAGGAGTTATTATAAATATTCTAAAATAAACTCATTTTGTTGCAGCCAAAGGCTCTCTAGGTCAAGGGTTCTCAACTGGTGGGTCACGGCCCCAAAATGAGTCTCAGGCTCATTCTGACAGTAAGAAAAAAACAATGCTAAAAGCAAGTAATAAAATATAGCTAACTGTAAATTAAAGAAAGAAATTACACTTGGTTCTGTGTTGGACCATAAATTCTGAGTCCTGAAAACCAGTTGAGAACCTCTAACTTAGAGTGTCTAATAAACTATTTTGTAATGACATTGATTTGTTAATCATTTTCTTTGCACAGGCATTGCTGTTTCCGATGACTTTGACCTGGTATGATGCTTTTTATTTCTTATTATCTGCTACACAATGGAAATCAAATACTGTTATGGATTTGTTTAGATAAAAAAAAGCCAAGTTTGACTGATTCTTCTAAAACATCAGCCTTAGTCATATTTCTCAGAATACAGTACAGTTTTTTAAAACTTTAATAGCCTGTGTCTTTTTTGGCCGTTTGCCCAGGCTTCCCTCTGTTCCCAATTTGGTACTTCAAATGAAAATTAAAACATTTAGCTATTAATGCAAATGAATTTCTTCCTGTACTACTGTTATAGAGGACATTTTCTCATAATTGCCAGTTGCTGATAAACTACTGCAAAAGTATAATGTCAAAGCTGAATTTTTTATTGCTGCTCACCATGCGTGTCCTCCATTATTAAAATCTATTCATTTTAAAAATTACTGCCCACATAAGTAGCTTAGATAATGAGTCATACTTAAACATCAGTCCTTTTAATTATCACCTCTGTAATTGATTACTCATTTGCATAACCACAGATTGTTTTATGTTTATGTCTCTGTGTTCTTCTTTCCGCTTGTCACACCTTGGCCTCTCTTTCATAGGATCCTCGGGCGTATAACTCTTTACTGAGGCCGCGGGTGGTGGGTGAGTGGGTGGGCCGTGAGGAGGAAGATTCGGATCCCCTTGCGGCTGAGATGCTTCAGCCCCCCGTCCCAAGAGCCAAAACTGAGGGTTGGGTGAGCAAAGACAACAGCCCTGTTGGAAGGTGAGTCTTTTGTAACCCTTATGAGTTATTTTCCTACGTTGAAAACAAAAGGTGATATTTAGCAGATTGTTCAGGCAGTTCTTTTCCATAAACATCTAGTTTTAAAAAGAAAGGTCTGTCTGTATAGTGTGTGCATAATTTGGAGATTGACATCCCGTGGTCCCCATCCACTTTCATTGAATTTAAGAGATTGTATCCGAGTGTTTCTCCACATTTTTACTTCCTCTTAAGTTGTTGAAAGGAAAGATCATGACAGTCTGTCACATTCTAATTTATTTGCATATAAAAAGTGCTGTAATAAAGTGAGCCAGAGTTTAACAAAGCATATGTCATACTGTATAATGTACTTTCTCTGAATATCTCCATAAAGCTGAGATGTTTTGTCAGGTTTTCTAATCAAAGAATGCCGTAGCCTCCGGTAACCCCATATAAATCCCTCGAGGCGAGATGTTCTTTGAATGTGTCTGCATAGCATAGCTATATCTTTAAAACAGCAATTGCAGCTCCTCGACCCTTTAAAGACGTTACCAGGGTGATTTTAATTGGCTGGTGTTTGAATGGAGGGCAGAGGCTGGCCGCAGAGAATGCGGCTAATTAGAAAGGATCAGATATTAAATAATAAATCATATTCAGAAGCCGGCTGACAGAAGAGACTTCATTCCATTAAAATATTCTCTCACTTGATTACAGTAAATTATGGAGCCTCGGGTCGATACCGCAGGCGTCCCCAGTGCACATAGCTGTACAAGCGCTGCCAGAGACTTTCATTACAGAGGACGAAGGCAATGGGCTGCTGTGATCTCTAGCCTTAGTCCTCGTCAGTATGAATGAATCATTACAGGAGTAAACACATTCCCCTCTAGCATTGTGCCATTGGGCTTCTACTTTTTCTTACGCATGTTTGGACCTTTAAAGGTGCAACAGTTCATATATTTATTAGGGTGTGTTGAGGATGTGGCATATGATATTGACTTTTATTTGTCTAGCAAATGAGAAATTTAATTGAATAACATTCACTTTCGTTGATGTTTCTTGCATGCAAATTCTTCTGATACAGACTGAATGCTGTGCTAACATACTAAATGACAGTTTGTTTGTGCACTTTTGATCTAATGCATTCTTGCTAAAAAAAAAAAAAAAAAAAAAAAAAAAAAAATATATATATATATATATATATATATATATATATATATTTATTATTAATAAAAGTAAATTTATGTTCCAGTCACATTTTCTTGGCTAAATAAACATTACCTATACTATCAGAAAAAAAAATCAATTTGTATTTTTACATTTACAGTGTAATCAAGATTTTGTTTATTAAAGTCAAGTTTGAATTTCATCAAGTTAGTGTTTTTAAGCATTTTACATTTATTTCAAAACAATAATCAAGGCAGTAACAATTTAAACTATATAGCTGGCAGTTGCAATTACTGGGGTTCAAGCACTTTAAGGCATTTAAACAAATATAAAAACATTACATATATTTAGCAAGCCTGTATCCACCTAAATCTCTCATTAAAATCCAGGTAATTTACCGTAGAAAAATGTTTTTTTTTTTTTTTTACATTTGTGACTGTTACAGTGGCAGCTGTGGTCCGATCTCCCTAAAAACTGTGCATGCTTGTTTAGAGTCATCTGGTGCATGTGCTCAGTGGGTTTTGTGAAGTTTTGAGTTTTTGTTTAGGCTTTATAGGTTTTTGGGTATATTTAAACAGGCCCCTTTTCTTAATGACCCCATTCTAGCTTCCCAAAGGGTAAATTTCAACAGTTTTTTGATAATTATTGGCCTTGACAGTCCAGAGAATTGTACAGCAGTTGTTTTTTTTTTTTGACAGACAACTTGACTGACAGCAGTGGTTCTAGAGCCAAAGTTGTTCAGAATGAGAAATGCTATCATATAATCGAATTGTATGATCGAATATTGTAAATATTTGTGAAAAACTGCGCAACATACAATCGTTTATGCCCTTGAAAAATGTGATATCACCTCTCAGTGGCCGATTTCTTTTAAATTTCTCACAGTCCTTTAGGGCCATGATGAGTCAAGTAGGCCCACTGAGTTTCGTTCCGATTAGCCTTGTCTAGAAGTAACCTAAAAGGTGCTGAAAGTTCATCGGCCTATGGCCGACCTATGGCCATGTCTTTTGAGACATGCAAATATACTTACAAAGACTTGCGGCACTTTGGACCAAGAGTGTGCATACCAATTTTCACGTTGATAGGACAAACAGTTGCGTAGTTATGGCCATTTTTATGTTTTTTTTCCCCCTCTTACAGTACCACCAAGTGGCCAAGCTCCATGACTTTTTTCATGTGACCTCTTACATACGTGTTGTGAGCTTGGCAAAGGTTTCTTTTTCCGTTTAAAAGTTACAGCTGTTTTAGTAAAGGCTAGGGGCCCTGCCACTTTAGAATGTTTTGGCGTCCCTTTGCGACGGAGAGTCAGAAGTTCAGGGTTTTTTCTTTTGATGATTATTGGTATTCACTCTCCAGAGAATCTTCCTGCACTGGTTTGATTCAGTTTGCAAAAGTAGGTGTTCAAAAAATGCAGAATACCCGAAAATTTCGCAAGGGTGATGCATGAATCCACGTTTTGCCCAGCTTGCAGGTGAATGGTTTAGGAATTATTAGCGATTTTGTACTTTTGATCGCTTTAGCGCCTCCGTCAGGCTGATTGGGGTGAGCCTTGGTGACGACATAGACAGTGTGAGTTTCAAGCCTCAACGACTTACGGTTTGGTCTGCCCGATCAAGCTACACGCTTGAAACCCCTAAATAGATTTTATTTGTAAACATATGTTCAGCTGTTCTTTTTAATAGTTAACTTTTAACTACTTTTGAATTTTTTGGATCATCAGTCATCAAAGCTCGGTAAATATTGGTCACAGATGTGGAGATTTATTTTAAATTTCACCAAGCTGATTACTCACTAAAAACTCCCTCATTCAGACTGATTTGCGAACACAGAATGAGCACGAACACAAGAGGCGAATATATCGCATGAACCAATCACAGCCGACAATAACCAGTCATCCAGTCTTATCACGATGGAGGCATTTTTTACAGTGTTTTTGCAGTTTGTTTTGAACTTGCTGACATTTCTGGAGACAGCTCTAGTCGGTTACAAGACATCAAAAATCTGGACTGTCCCCAAATAACAGGGATGTCTGGTCACCCTTATTGACAACCCTAGTTCAACCCTCGCTTTGTCATTCAAGACATGAATCTGCAAGTCCAAAACCCCATGAGTAGGGGCTACAAATCTTCTCAATATCCCTGCACACGTGCTGAAGCACAGCAGGGCTGTTTTCAACACCTGTTCTGAAATTTGACATAGAGAAAGAGAAAACGGCAGCTGCTCTGTATAATGACCACCGCCTTCCCTCTTCTGGAACAAAACGCTGCTTTTCCCTCATAACCTCACCCTGAAACAGCAAGGCTCTCCTTAGCTGTCAGTCTTCGGGCGCTGCAGACAGACGGTGGAGGACGTCTGGGAGAGAGTCGAAGCTGGTGGGAAATTAGATGGAGGCAGAGGTGGATTCTGGGAAGGGTTTTTGTGACTGATTATAGAGATGATAAAGCCTCAGTGTGGGACTCCTATTCCCTTTACACACAGGCAACATACTATAAAGCGTAAACCCCCTCGTTCGCTCTCTTTTTTCTCCCCTCCTCCCTTTCCGTTTCCATCTGACTCCTACGCTCCACATCATTCTTCTTTCCTTACATTCATAAACATCCTCTTCAACCCACTCTCACTGCAGGGATCCAGTCAGAAACATTCATGGGGCCTAAATGCTCAGATGTACAGTATACTCCGCTGAGACCATTTGACTCTTTTGCAGCCCCTACAATCCTACTTTAGTTTTGATTAAGGGCTGGGAGTCAGTCCCAGGACTGTTTTTGTGGTGGCATCGGATATTTAGTGTTGTAATGACCTTATTTGCTCCAGCTCACGAATGATTAGTCACATGGCATTTACAGAAAATCGAGCATGCATGATTAGGGCCTGAGCACCGATGGTGTGAGGACCCTAATGGAATTGCTTAGATTCGTCTTCTACTTCAAAATAAATCACATTTTTGAGGGCCTAAACATGATCAAAAACTCTTGAAACTGCACACACAGCAAAAGTGGTGAAAATTTGCATCTGATATGGGTTTCAGAAGTGGGTGTGGCAAAATGGCTCGATAGCGCCACCTATAAAATTTCCCTCGGTGCGAATAAACAAGTCCCTCGGTACGAAGTCCGAAACCCAACAGGAAGTCTGTTGTTTTGAATTTTCTCTTTTTTTGCTGTTTTTGCCATTGTCTTGTATTTAAACAAACTCCTCCTAGAGATTTATTCAGATCAACACTAAATTTGGACCGGGGAATCTAAAGCCCTTTGTGACATTAAATTGCAAAGATCTTGAGTTTTCGTTAAACAGCATGTCCGTGGCGGCCTGACAAACTTCGATGTTTCGCCATGAAAAAGGAAGTTGTAATAATTCAGGCATACAATGTCTGAACTGCCTCAAACTTCACTTGTTTGATAAGAGTCCTGTCCTGAACACATGGCCATGACCATATTCAGTTATAGCTATAGCGCCACCTGCTGGCAACAGGAAGTGGCATGTTTTACGCTCTAACAAACTCCTCATAGAGATTAAATGACATCAACATTATATTTGGTCTACTCTAATGCCCCATTCACACGAGCCGTCAGTGTTAGCGCTTTTCATTTACTTTGAATGGAGTGATGTCAAGCGTTGCCGAACTGAATTATGGGTCTGTCGCGTCACTGGCGTTGCTTGCGTCAGAAGTTAAAAGTGTTTCAACTTTTCAAGCGCCAATGCAGGCGTCAGCCAATCAGATCGCCTTATGCAAATATTCTAGTGCAGACACTAGCCAATCCAGTTCGGTGCAGACACTGGCCAATCAGCACAAAGCTTTAGACACACCCTCCGTGAAGCAGTAACGCTGACGCCCGTGTGAATGGGGCGTAAGGTCCTTTGCAATTGTTAAAATGCAAAGATCTTGAGTTTTTGTTAAAGGGTGTGTCCGTGGTGGCCTGAGAAAGTTCGATTTTTTCGCCATGGGAATAGAAGGTGTTGCAGCTCACACATCTATAGGCCAGTATTCTGTTATAATAATAGCGCCATCTGCTGGCAACAAGAAAATTACTTGTTTTACACTAATTTAAACATGCAGTGTCCAATCTGCACCAAACTTTGCAGGTTTGGCCTGAAGACATCTAAAGACCAATATTCAGGTATAATCATAGCGCCACCTGTTGGCAACAGGATACGTCATGCTTTGCATTAAGTCAAACATGCCATGTTCAATCCGCACCAGACTTCATATGTTTGATAAAGTTCTGGCCTGAAAACATCTGCATGCTAATATCCAGTTATAGTCATAGCGCCACCAGCTGGTAGCGGGAAGCTTCGCACATATAAATGACTTTGACATATTCCTTCTATATTTTCCACTTTAAATGCATATAGCCCACTGTTCGCCACCGGGTGGTGGTGAGCCCGGGTGCGAAGGCCCTTTCAAAGCTGCTTGCAGCTTTAATTTTTCATTTTCATTCATCCCAGTGACTTAAATCTTTGATTCTACTGACCAAGAAGACTAGTTCAGATTAGAAATTCACATACTTTTGCAACTCACAGACGTGTAATTTTCCTGAATAGAGAAATTACAAAGAAAATATTTTTGTCTTGTTTGTTCGGTTGGGTTCTCTTTATCTGCCTTTAGGATTGAAAATCTGATTATGTTTTGGTTCATATTTATGCAGGAATATAGAAAATTCTAAAGGTTTCACAAACTTTCAAGCAACGCTGCACTAATTTTATTCCCTTTAATCCACTGATTACAATTGAATATAATAATCAGTGTCGTTGTTTACTTATTTCTACACTAAGCCTTGTTGGAGAGAAGGTAATAAAACCTGGCTTACAGTCTTTGCGTGTCTTATGCAAATAAAGTTTGTATTATATATGCAAATACAAGAAGGGAGGCAGAGAGTTCACAGCTAATGAGTATTGTGTATCACTGCCATCTGTAAAAGCTGCATCTACTAAACCACCAGCTGACCTGTGATCAGTGAATCTGCATTTCATCACTTACTACGTAACACTTTCTAAATCATTCGTACTTAAAACACAGATTTGCTGTGTGTATTTTGAGGCATATTGAGGTGTCAGCAACCTAGAATGACATGCGTCACGCTTATTAAACTGACCCATTTGCGGCTTTTTGTTTGGTTAAGCTTTCCAGGTCACCATTTATTCTTCCTCTATTCCTACTGGATGGCTTTCGCATTTACAGCCAGTTGACTCCTCGTGGCCTTTGTGGTTTGTGTAATTTCAAGCTATTTACATCATGGTTATTCCATATTACTTCATTCTCAGCTTTGGTTTTGTGGTCTTGTTTTTCTTTTCTGAAGCAGCGAACGATTCTGTGGATACAATCTGTTCTGCCAGGAGGACGTTGTGGAGAGTTTCTCATCCCACAGGAATGCGGCAGCAGTACAACTTTAGTTCTGTCTAACAAGGATAGCAACCCACGCAAGGGCTTACATAGTTTCATTGAATTGCATTCATCTAAAGCAATACCTTCTCATTTTCGTTTTATTTCAGTAGCACGGCCTCAGATTCACTGTTTGAAACAGTCTAATGATTTGAACCCCGGTCAGGCTCCATCTGAAAGACAAGCTCTTCTGCATGACAGGAGCAGAAATGAGTAAACTGAATGTTTCCATTTATGAAGCTTGTTCCTAAATCATTATTTGTGTCAGCTGTGCTTCACTGCGCTCTGTTTACCACATCCCCCTCCACTAGAACAAGTGCCTTATTAAGTGAAATGACAGGATAAATCAGGTCACTAATTCCACCTCTGTGTAATTAAGCCAAACTGAGCTGGCGTTGTCACAACAGTAACATTTGTATTTATATAAAACTCTACCAGCTTCCTGTACTGTAGATGTTTGTTAGACTGAGATATTGTGGGCTGAACGCATTGTGAAACTGATTTTTTTTCCCCTTTTCTGTGCATGAAACAATTAATGTAGTGCCAGAGAGGTTTAATGGCGTGATTGATTCATACAGCTCTCAGCCCACAGAATGAATAGCATATTTGTTTTCATCAAATTTCATCTGTGATAGTCTGTTAGCTTTATTTGAATATATTACAGTAGGGCCCAAAAGACTGAGATCACATTGGAAACATAAGATTGATAGTCTAGTCTCTAATTATTCTTTAAAATAAAAAGGAGTTTTTAAAGGGATAAATCACCCAAAAATGAAAAAATTCTGTCATTCATTACTTGCCCTCATGTCGTTCCATGAGGGCAAGGTTTTATCAACCAGGTTTTATCAACCAATGAAAAATGACAAAACAGACATTTTTGTGAGCAAACTTGAAGTTTCTCGGAGGAATACAGTAAAAAGTTTTATACAGTAAAATACAGGAATACAGTAAAAGTTTTGTGAGAAAACGCAAACGTTTTGTAAGAGAACGCAATGGTATTGTGAGCCAGTGTAAAGTTTCTCAGCGAAATGCATGTGTTTTACAACAAAACAAACTTTTTTTGAGCAACGTAAACTTTTATGGGGAAATGCACAGTAAAAGTTTTGTTAGAAAGTGCAAACGTTTTGCGAGAGAATGCAAAGGTTTTATCAATCAATAAAAAGTTTCTTAGTGAAATGCAGAAGTTTTGTGACAAAACAGACATTTTTATAAGCAAACGTGAATTTTCTCAGAGGAATACAGTAAAAAGTTTTATACAGTAAAATACAGAAATACAGTCAAAGTTTTGTTAGAAAGTGCAAACGTTTTGCGAGAGAATGCAAAGGTTTTGTGACAAAACAGACATTTTTGTGAGCAAATGTGAAGTTTCTCAGAAGAATACAGTAAAGAGTTTTATACAGTAAAATACAGAAATACAGTAAAAGTTTTGTGAGAGAGCGCAAACATTTTGCAACAAAACAAACTTCTTTGTGAGCGAACGTAAACTTTCATGGGGAAATGCAGAAGTTTTGTGACAAAACAGTAAGTGAACATGAAGTTTCTCAGAGAAATACAGTAAAAAGTTTTATACAGTAAAATAGAGGAATACAGTAAAAGTTTTGTGAGAAAGTGCAAACGTTTTGTATGAGAACGCAATGATTTTGTGAGCCAGTGTGAAGTTTCTTAGAGAAATGCAGAAGTTTTGTGACAGAATGCAAACATTTTTAGAAGCAAACATAGTTTCTTGGGGGAATGAACAGTAAAAGTTTTGTGAGAGTGTACAAACATTTTCTGAGAGAGAACGCAAAGGGTTTTTCTTTTATAGCCAATGAAAAGTTTCTCAGTGAAATGCAGAAGTTTTGTGACAAAACAGACAAAACAGACATTTTTGTAAGCGATAGTAAAATTTCTCAGAAGAATATACAGTAAAAGTTTTGTGAGAGTGCAAAGGTTTTATCGACCATTGAAAAGTTTCTTCGTGAAATGCAGAGGTTTTGTGACAAAACAGACAAAACAGACATTTTTGTAAGCGATAGTAAAATTTCTCAGAAGAATATACAGTAAAAGTTTTGTGAGAGTGCAAAGGTTTTATTGACCATTGAAAAGTTTCTTCGTGAAATGCAGAAGTTTTGTGACAAAACAGACAAAACAGACATTTTTGTAAGCGATAGTAAAATTTCTCAGAAGAATATACAGTAAAAGTTTTGTGAGAGTGCAAAGGTTTTATCGACCATTGACAAGTTTCTTCGTGAAATGCAGAAGTTTTGTGACAAAACAGACATTTTTGTGAGCGAATGTGAAGTTTCTCAGAGAAATACTGTAATAAGTTTTATACAGTAAAATACAGGAATACAGTAAAAGTTTTGTTCGAAAGTGCAAACGTTTTGTAAGAGAACGCAATGGTTTTGTGAGCCAATGTAAAGTTTCTCAGTGAAATGCATTCGTTTTGCAACAAAAATACAGTTTACAAGTTTTGTGAGAGAGTGCAAGCGTTTTGTATAAGAACTCAATGGTTTTGTGAGCCAGTGTAAAGTTTTTTAATGGAATGCACAAGTTTTGTGACAAAATGCAAATATTTGTGAGTGAACATGAAGTTTCTTGGGGGAATGTGCAGTAAAAGTTGAGAAACAAAGTCACCTACATCTTGGATGTCCCGGGGGTAAGGAGATAAACATAAAATTTTCATTTTTGGGCAAAACAATCCTTTAAAAATATTTCCATTTATCTCTCTCTCTTTGTACAGAAACTAAAATGTGAGCTTTATGACATAAAATGAGTAGGAAATATTAAAGATTCTACTTTAATTCTCACTAATAATACTTTGTATTGGTAAAAAAAAAATGGTATTCAGTTAGAAATATACATAATGGAAGCATGTTCACAAGTGGTCTAAGACTCCCTTACCATGGTATTTACACAGTACTCCAATAACCCTAAAAATGTCCACAAAAATATGTAGGCTCTGGCCTATTATTTATTGTGCCATAGTTCTCATGTGGGGATTTCAGGTTCAAATCTGGCTTGTGCAGTGTTGTCTTAAACACGCTAATGCCCATTCTCTACTGTGAAAAAAACAGCAAAAATAATGCTGTGCAAATGCAGAATACAGCAAAGACAAAAACAGTACTCCTTGTTTCTTCTTGAGTTTCATACAGTGAAATATATGCTCTTATGAATGTTTATGAGCACTGGGATATGTGTCTCAGCATTGATTATGCTGTAGTACACTACTGGAGAGTTGGGAATTGGCTGAGTGACACCCAATTAGGCAAAAAAGGTGAAAAGGGCTAAATGATTCATAGTAGAGAGATGTGCAGTATTAGCATAGCCATTAGCATAGTAATGTTCAGCTCAGGATATTAAAACAGCTCTGCTTTGGCCTTAACCTTTCGATTATCTGTGAATAATGTCATTCCAATAAGATAACAATCAAATTAAACCGCAGACTATTTTGTCACTATTTATCACTGAGATTTAGGAATAATTATGCCAGCGTAGACATGCAAAGTGCAGCATATGTTCATTATTCATTCAATTTAGTTCAGTTCTTCATCAGTTTGTTCAAAATTGAATAATTCATCTGGTATTTTTGACCCAGGAGTGAACTCTATTTCCAACGCTATTTTTAATTATTTAAAGTTTTTAATATAGATAAAAGTACATTATCAAATTTGTTCTCATGTTTGTTACATTCATATAGATTTAGGATTGCACATGTGGTTTAAAAAAATGTTTTTTTTGGGGGGGAAAACATGCCAGGATTTTTCTCCATAAAGTGGACTTCAGTGGGGATCAGTGGGTTGAAGGTCCAAATTGCAGTTTAGCGCAGCTTCAAAGTGCTCTACACAATCCCAGCCAATGAATAAAAGTCTAATCTAGCAAAACAATGTCATTTTTTTTTTTTTAAATTACATTTATATACTTTTTAACCACAAATGCAAATTTTGCACTAGCTCTGTGATGCATACACGCGATTTCACGCATTATGTAATCATCAAGTAATCAAGCTACCTCATATATCCACGTCTTCAAAAAAATGTGCTTAGATGGTAAAGCTATATACAGTTTCCCCTGTTTCTCTCTCTGTTCACAGCTTAAAAATGGAGACCAAGGGTAAAGGCCTAAAACAGCAGCAACAGAATCACAAGAAACTTCTGGCAGCCATGTTGTCTCAGGACTCGTTTGACTCCATGCCTGATTCGGCTCCCTCAGTAACTGAAGACGAGATGGAAGATGAGGACGACGCCATGGAGCTGCTGGGTAATGAGCGAACATACACGCCATATCACACTAGCTTGTTTCTCACTTATTCCTCCTCATAAGCACATAATCTACAGCAATCATATTCTCACGCATACCCAAACACAATTACATGTTTGCGGCTTATATCACCACTGATTTTGAAGGATCATCCGCAGTCTAAATTGTGTCCTGAATGCCTTTTGATTGCTAAAGCACATTCAGCATCATCTAAAGTGTGTCTCCTCATATCTGCATTGAGAGGTTGAGAGAGCTCATATGTAGTATAGAATATGTTATACAATTTTTGTAATATGTAATGTGAATTAGTAGAAGGGCAAAGATAACACTAATAGACGAAGTGTCATTGTGCTGTTTTTTAAATTGACAAATGCACATAAAATTACTAAAACCTAATTAACATTCAAATGACAACTGAAAATATTAACATACAAATTCAGAATATTAATAAAAACTGTAATATTACACTACCAGTCAAAAGTTTTTGAACAGTAAGCTTTTTAATGTTTTTTAAAGAAGTCTCTTCTGCTCACCAAGCCTACATTTATTTGATCCTAAACACAGCAAAAGCTGTAATATTATGTAATATTTTTACTATTTAAAATAACTAAAATACAGTATTTTAAAATGTAATTTATTACTGTGATCAAAGCTTAATTTTGAGCATCATTACTCCAGTGTTCAATGTCACATGATCCTTCAGAAATCATTCTAATGTGCTAATTTGCTGTTTAAGAAACATTTTTTATTATTATTAATAATATTTAAAAAGCTGAGTAAATTTTTCAGGATTCTTAAAGAAATGTCCAAAAATCAGCATTTATCCAAAATAAAAAAGTAATTTGTAACATTATACATTATACCATTTAAAAGCTTAGAGTCAGTAGAAATTAATTTTTGTTATTTTTTTTTATTTTGCTATTTTTTTAGCAAGGATGCTTTCATTTGATCAATAGTGATGATAAAGACATTTATAATGTTACAGAGATTTCTATTTCAAATAAATGCAGTTCGTCTGAATTTTCTATTCATCAAAGAAACCTAAAAAAATCCTTTCAACATAATAATAATAATAAATGTTTTTTTGAGCAGCAAATCAGCATATTAGAATGATTTCTGAAGGATCATGTGACTGGAGCAATGATGGTAAAATTCAGTTTTTGAAATCAGAAATAAATTACATTTTAAAATATATTTAAATAGAAACCAGTTTTTTTAAATAGTAGAAATATTTCAAAATTTTACTGTTTTTGCTGTACTTTGGATCAAATAAATGCAGGCTTGGTGAGCAGAATGCTTTTTAAAAAGCATTAAAAATCTTGCTGTTCAAAAACTTTTGACTGGTCGTGTATATAACACAATATATACTGTAAACCAGCGATTATAAACCAGATTGGTAAGCAGACAGCAGCAAACAGCAAAATTATACCTAGAAAAACAAGGACAAATGGGCTGTGGATTGCATTATACTTTTCTCAACAGATTGTTACGTTTACAATCCCCATGAATCACTATGATTTATCCTCGCTGCTCCAATGATTACATGAGCGTGACATCCTAAGTCCCTGTTTCTGTGCTGGTGCCAGACCACCCCTCAGGTACCAGAGCTTTGTAGCAGTTTAGCTCTGTGGTGTTAGCAGGTTGGTCCCTGCATGGGTGTAAGACGTAACTCAGCGCCTCCTACACAAAACACAACCTGTGCTTGCATGTGGCAAATCTGCCGTTTTTAATCTTAAATAGAATTAAAGCTTGAATATAAGAAGTGTTTGAGTTTTTAGAAAGCACTCCTTATATTTATGACTGTTTTAAGACACTTTTAAGGGTATGCCTATGTGAAAAAGAAGTGCCTTCAGTAGTATAGAATGTACACTTGTAATGTACTAAAAATCTGAAAGGGATAGTTCACCCAAAAATGAAAATTCTGTCATTAATTACTCACCCTCATGTCATTCCAAGACCTTCGTTCATCTTCTGAACACAAATTAAGATATTTTTGATGAAATCCAACAGCTTTCTGACCCTGCATAGACAGCAACGGGTGTACCATGTTCAAGGCTCAGAAAGGTAGTAAGAACATTGTTAAAATAGTTAAAATAAACACATTGATTCGCTACAGGAGGCCTTTTTTGACCACCCGGAGCTGTGTGAGGCACTTTTTATTATGGATGGATGCACTTTATTGACTTGGTTTGGACTGATGAAGAGAAACACCCGTCTATGCCGTTCTAAAGCTTGGGAGTGCCAGGATAATTTGTAATATAACTCTGATTGCATTCGTCTGAAAGAAGGAAGTCATATATCCCCGAAACATCTCCCTTTTTATCCCCGAAATATTTCCCTTTGGAGTGGACTTTGGGATTTGTAACTTTGTAGATTTTTTATGCCCAAAGATACACACCACACACTGACTAAAATTCAAAAAGTGAAAAAGCAAAATAGCACCCCTTTAAAAAGTGGATTTTGTACTAATGTGAAATTAAAAGTGTTACTTTAAAGTGCATTTAAAGTAAATTGTTATGTTTTAATAATATGTCATGGTTGTCAATACATGACAACATATTTTAGTAATATAATTGTATTTTAGTTATATAAATGCTTGTCAGTACATTTGACAGCACCGTATCCTAACCAAGACTATTTGAAATAATTATTAAATAAAATATAGATTAAATATAGATTTAAAATAAATAGTCCTACATTATGGATCAAAAAAAAAAAGTTCTTCAAAATTGCGCTTAATATACATTTAAACTTAATCCATTTTCATTTGCTTGCAATTTATTTCAGTTAACATGCAATTAAGTGTCCGATAAACAACACATTAACTATAATATTAATGTAATAAGTATTATAGTTGAAGTCAAAAGTTTACATACATCTTGCAGAATTTGCAAAATGTTAATTATTATACCAAAATAAGATAGATCATAGTTCTGAAGATAGTTCTGAAAAACCAAATTTGAGGGACCTAAGAGATTTTTTTGAAGAACAAAAAAACACAGCTGTGGATCATTCAGGTAACAACACAGTGTTAAGAATCAAGTGTATGTAAACTTTTGAACGGGGTCATTTAAATTCAGCCATAATTTTCTCTTGTAGACTATATGTAAACGTCTTTTATGTGAAATCTTATTCAGGCCAGTACTAAATAAAAAATAACATGCATTTTGTATGATTCCTCTTATTTTGGTAAAATAATTCACATTTTGCAGATCCTGCAAGGTGTATGTAAACTTTTGACTTCAGCTCTAAATACTTCTCCTGGAGGACAGTTCAGCCAGAAATGAACACTCGATTATCAATTGCTTAACTTTTTGCTTTAAAACCTTCTGTCTTATGTGGGACACAAAAGAAGATATTTTGTAGAATGTTTGTGCTGCTCTTTTTCATACAATAAATGTAAATATGACCTTTGCTCTAAAGGGGCTTTCACACCATGTAATTCTAAGAATAAGTAGTTCTATTTTATGGTTGCATTCGCACCGAAAGCAGGAACTCTGAAACAGCCTAAGGTGACTTTATTCATGGCATTTACAAAGTCAACAACTTAGTTCCGCCAAATGGAGTTTCTAGAACTAAATACGTTCCTAGTTCCTGTGGCGTGAACACCAATAGTTCTGGGAACTATGAAAAGGCTCCTCCAGTGCGAAAGCCTTAAAAGTTATTTGTCACACAAAGCTATCAAATGGCTTCAGGAAAGATGCTAGTCCTATGAACCACTTTTGTGATGCTTTCATAGTGCTTTCAGAGCCTTTTTTCCTGGTCACTTTCCACTTGTAAGCAACTTAGAAATGTTATAGCTTTGCTTTTGTGTTCCACAGAAGATAGTCATAGCAGTTTGGAACAACATGAGGGTGAGGAACTTGACAGAATTTTCATTTCTGAGTCAACTATCCCTTTACATAACCTTTTCGAGCATCAGCGTTTATTCTCGAAAGTGGTACTGAAGAAGCTTTTCATCAAGTCGTGTTCTTGTTTCGTATGTGAGGGTAAAGAGTTTGCCTTCTGACACTCCACACAGAGACCTGTCTGGGGCTGATTTCGTTTTGTTCTTTTTGTGGGACGCGGTGTGCCCTTGGTTGTGTGTGTCTGTTAGCAGCGACCTGGTGAGCTGAACTGCTGCACTGAGGCTTTCTCCTGCAGAGGATGCTGGGAGATAATGAGATTTTCTGTGCTCTGAGGCAGCAGCAGAGAGAGCGTGCAGAGCTGGGATGTTGGGATGGGAATACTTTAGTGATATTTCAACAGCCTTTTTCTCTTCTCCATCATTCCATGAGTCTTTTCTCTGACTATTAGTGATTGCTCATTAAAACTCCCACTTAATTACGTTTAGCTTGACTTCTCCGACCGAGGGAGCATGTTGTAGAGCTCCTTGAAACTTTCCGGTTGCACTTGCCGTCATTAAAGGAGCTCACTTGAGTGCCTGCTAGAAAGCCTCTTTATCCCCAATAACCCAATAACTGCAAGAGAAAATGTCTATGGCTATGTCCAGAATACTATATTACTGTAGTACTAGTACTTCTGACTGAAGTATATAATAAATTATGTATACTGTGTGCATTATATATTTATATCTACTACATTTGCCATAATGTGCAATAGACAAGTTTTTAAAAAAATTTTAAGCCAAGGACCTTCGAATATGATGATCCTCTTCTTTAAATAGCTATGTATTGCACATAGAGAATATATAGACGTATAATTACGTAAAATACGTGTGACTAGAAATTCATTTATGTTGTGTAATAAAACAATGTATGAAATGTTAATTGGCTTTATATATTGTCAGTGATCTAAAGAAATATCAGTAACACTTTACAATAAAGGTCATTACTTAATGTTCATTTAGTGAACATGAACTAAGAATGAACAATACTTCTGCAGCATTTATTAATCTTAGTTAATGTTAATTTCAGCATTTACTAATGCGTTATTAAATTCACAAGTTGTTTGTTAGCATTAGTGAATGCACTATGAAATACAGCAACTGTATTTTTATTAAACATTAACAAAGATTAATAAATTGTGTAATAAAAGCATTGTTCATTCATGTTAGTTAATACATTGACTAATGTTGATAAATGACACCTAAGTGTAAAGTGTTACCGAAGTATTACTTTGAAAAAAATAATTTTAATTAGATTATAATTTTAATTAATAAAAAATAATTAAAATTATAACCTGATTAAAATAGATTTGATAAATTAAATGTTAGTGTTATTAGTATGACATTTTAAACACAATTGCTGTTTTTTTTAAAAAAAGTATTTAAAATAAAAATGTATTTTGCTTTATAGTTTGTCAGAGATTGAAATAAATATTTCTTTGAAAAAATGTACTTTTAATTCAATTATCATTTTAAATATTTAAAAAAATTATTCAAATTATAACCTAATTAAAATACATAAATAAATAACTAAATAAATGCAGTTACAAATTAAATGTTAGTGTTATTAGTATGATAATTTAAACACAAATGTAATTGAAAAGAAGTATTTTTTAACAGAATTTAATTGGCTTTATATTTTGTCAATGATCGAAATAAATATTAATTTTGAAAAAAATAATACTTTTAATTACATTAAAATTTGTAATTAATAAAAAAATATTTAAATTACAACATAATTAAAATAAATAAATACATTTATGAGTTAAATGTTAGTGTTATTAGTATGACATTTAAAAAAAAAATTATTTTGAAAAAGTATTTTGATTGGCTTTATGTATTTTGCCAGTGACTGTAAGAAATATTACTTTGAAATATAATTTTAGCTATTAAAAAATAATTCAAATTAAAGCCTAACTAAATACCTAACCTAAATATATAACTAAATACCTAAATAAATACAGTTATGAATTAAATGTTATTGTTACTAGTATGACATTTTAAAAACAATTGTTATTTTTAAAAAAGAATTTTAACAAAAATGTAATTATTTTAATATTTAAATATTGTCAGTGATCAAAAGAAATATTATTTGAAAAAATGTACTTTTAATAATATTACCATTTTAATGAATTAAAAATGTTTCAATTTATTCAATTTATTAAAATAAATGCTTGCATACATTTAATAATTAAATGTTAGTGTTATTACTTTGACATTTCAAGCACAATAGTTTTTTTTTAAGTATTTTTAACAATAATTTAATTAGATTAATTTTCTTACCGTTAGTAAAGTAGTGCTGTCAATAAAAATAATAAAAAATAAAAGAATTAGTCTAATTATTTTAACCAGTTTCTACAAAGCAAAATCATATGTATGTGTGTGTGTGTGTGTGTATGGTATACCAAATTATATAACAATATAAAAATATTATAAAATATTGAGAATGTTAAAATAATTTCTTTAAGCATATTTCTTTAATATTTTAAGGTGCACGATCATTTTGACTTGCTTAAAAAAACATTTTGTAACATCTCTTTTTTTGACTCACTATTTAACAGCCAAAAGATTACAAAAAATAATCTTAATCTTCCTAATATTGTATTGAAATATGCTGTAATACGACTACTACTACTTGTAATAATAATAATAATAAATTAATGTAAATGAGTCCTATGCCTCATTTCCCATCACTTCTTTCTGCTTAGCAGGAAACACACTCCTCTGTTCTCCTCTTAAAGCCCTCGCTCTGGTGCTTTAAATAGATATTGGACACTGTTTGCAGCTTTATTTTCTAACAGTGTGTGTGTAGACAAAGCCATATAAATCATATTTTACTCCAAATGATTATAGACTTATTGATCTGATGAGAGAGATATATATAAGGATATGTGATGAACTTCTCTCAGTAGTTGTAGGCTGATGGAGTTCCTGGTGTCTAGTAGTGGCATGAGCTCATCACTCATATCGAACACCCTGTCAGACGAACTCAGACAAACGGTGAACAGATGGGAGAGAGTCATCTAGACGTGACTGAGACGCTGCGTCTTTGGATCTCATTTCTTCTGTCAGTCTTGTGGTCCCCCCTGACCCGAAACAGACAACAGCGTGACCCTCGGCCTCATTAGAGCATCATCACAGAGAGCTGTAAAGGTCACAACCACTATCATGTGGTTAATTAATCCCATTTGATTGTACAGGAAACAATATTGCCTCAGAATATAAATGAGCTTCTATTAAAAGATAATATGAAGTATGAAGATGCGTAAGGAGATGTTAGTTATGCACTAGCAGTCAAAAGTTCATCAAAAAAGTTTAACAAAACCAAGTCAAATGATATATCTAAAGTTTGCATGAGCGTGTACTGACCTCTAGTGGTGGAGATCAGAGCAGTATTTTTTTTTTCAACTCTATTTTTGTCAGTTGTTCTGTTCTAGACCTCCTCATCGATCTTCTCCTCTCCTAAGGCATTCGCATATGTGCAGGATTGCTGTGAGAATCATTTGAGCCCTGATGGCCGTCTCTCTCTGGAGAAAATATGGTGTAATTGCGTTTCAGACCCTCTCCCAACCTTGTTAAATGCTCTATAGAGAAATTAACTCAATTCAGGAGTGTAATTATGCTAATGAATAAACCTTGTACCTGATGTCTTCAGCCAACTGCTTTTTTTCTCAATTTATCATGCATTCAGTGGAGGTGCTGTTCAGGCTGTTTACTGAACGTATTGACTGGGCGCTTGAGGGAATCAGCCGCTGTGCTGCTCTAATTGTCTTGCTCCTCTGGCAATTCGGTGAAACTGCAGTGAAATTCATTTTTAATATAACACAGCTTTAGGGAAAACTGGGGAAAGCTTCTTAATTCTGTTCTTCCTTTGCTTCTTTTTCCTTTTTATGTTTTTTGATATATATCATTTTCACCAGTAGGGTAGAACATGCTTTTATATAACTCAAACGTTGGACACAGTGTTTAATTTAACAGTTTTTTTTCTTAACAGGGTTGTTAAAGTACAATCATCCTATGTAAGTAATGATTAGTTTTCGCCCCAAACCATTCGATCTTTAGGTGTTGACTTCAGAGGCTGGATTTAAAGGGATAGTTCATTCAAAAATGAAAATTGACTGTAAATGTACTCAGCTTCAGACAATTCAAGATATAGGTCTCTTTCTTTCTTCCTAGTACAGTAAAGAACATTTTTAGCTGAAATGCAAGTCAGTAGCTATTGTCACTTTGAGAAAAGCATATACAGCCTAAAAAAATGAATACTAGTAGCCTCTGATGATATATTGAGGTATATGATATTATAATATACTGTATATGTTCTATAGATATTCATCCAACGTTTGGATGGTCATCAGAGGTTGTGCAGCCACTCTAGTTTCAGTAACAATTAATGTTTAATTTTAATTGTTACGAGTTGTAAATTATTTCAATATAGATTACAATTTTGGCTTGTACTTTTTGTCCGTTTTGTCCTCTAAGCCAAAATATATAAAAATTTAAATTGTTTTGAACTTTTAAACAGTAGTGTATGTGTGTTAATAAAGTATATATTTGTATATCCCATATATCTGTCCATCCTGTACTATAAAAATATTCCATCACTGGAAAGTGAATATTTATTTATTTATTTATTACAGTTCAAGGAAAACTCTGTTCTTCTCTAAATGTTATTTATTTATTTACTTTTAAATAGTAGTAGAAAATTATACATAACAGTCATTAAACTGTTGCTGACCCAAAGTCTGCTTTCATTCTGGGACTACTGACATTAAAGAATAAGTTCTTTGTATAAACAAATCAACAAACAAAAGCAGTCTCCGTGGAAAATGACTCACGACTTTTGTCTATGAGATAAATGCATGTGGGGCCACTCATCACATGTCGTCTGCACACACTCAACCACATTTTCAACTCTTCAAATGGGGTTTTGAAGCAAAACCCTGTTTTTTGGCAGCATGTTGTTGTCTTTTGGTTAGCTAATAAACCAATATGGTAGAAAACCCTTTTCCCAAGACATCAGTGCTGTTCAAGGAAAACTCTGTTCTTCTCTAAATGTTATTTATTTATTTATTTATTTACTTTTAAATAGTAGTGTATGTGTATTAATAAAGTATATATTTGTAATATTCCTTATATCTGTCCATCCTTAACTATATAAAAATATTCCATCACTGAAAGTGAAAATTAATTAATTAATTAATTAATTAGATAAAGTTCAGGGAAAAGTGAGAAAAGCGTCTTAACTCTGTTCTTCTCTAAATTTTATTTATTTATTTATTAACTTTTGAACAGTACTGTCCGGTATTATTAAAGTATATATTTGTAATATTCCATATATCTATCCATCCTGTACTATATAAAAATATTCCGTCACTGAAAAGTGAGAAAAGCTTCTTAACTAAATGTTATTTATTTATTTATTTATTTATTTATTTATTTATTTATTAACTTTTAAACAGTAGTGTATGTGTATTCATAAAGTATATATTTGTAATCCTTATATCTGCCCATCCTTAAATATATAAAAATATTTCATCACTGAAGGTGAAAGTTAATTAATTAATTAATTAATTTATTTATTTGATAAAGTTTAGGGAAAAGTGAGAAAAGTTTCTTAACGCTGTTCTTCTCTAAATTTTATTTATTTATTTATTTATTAACTTTTGAACAGTAGTGCATGTGTATTAATAAAGTATATATTTGTATTATTCCATATAACCTATCCATCCTGTACTATATAAAAATATTCCATCACTGGAAATGAAAATGTATTTATTTATTTATTTATTACAATTCAGGGAAAAGTGAGAAAAGCTTCTTAACTCTGTTCTTCTCTAGAATTTATTAATTTATTTATTTACTTTTGAACAGTACTGTATGTGTATTAATAAAGTATATATTTGTAATATTCCATATATCTATCCATCCTGTAATATATAAAAATATTCCATTACTGGACGTAAAAAATGTGTTTATTTATTTATTTATTATTACTGTTCAGGAAAAAATTAGAAAAGCTTCTTAACTTTGTTCTTTATTTATTTATTTATGTATTTATTTATTTATTTATTTATTTTAGTAACAGCTTCAAGGAGTTTCTTAACTATGTTTTTTGCTTATATAACACCCATACTAAATAAATTTATTAATTTATTACTGTTCAGGGAAAACTGAGAAAGTCTTCTTAACCCTGTTCTTCTCTAAATTTATTTATTTATTTATTTTAATAACTCAGTTTCAGGGAAAACTGAAAAAGCTTCTTAACCCTGTTCTTCTCTAAATTTATTTATTTATTTATTTATTTATTTTAATAACTCAGTTTCAGGGAAAACTGAAAAAGCTTCTTAACTGTTCTTCTTGAAATTGTATTTATTTATTTAGATTTATTTATTATAACAACTCAGCTTTAGGGAAAACTGAGAAAAACTTCTTAACTCTCTCAATTTTATTATTATTTATTATTATTATTATTATTATTATTATTATAATAAACATAGTATATTACTACTAGAGTTTGGTAATGTCTGCTTTTTACCACTAGAGGGAAATCCTACTTATTTTTTCCTTTATTTGAACTGCTTGAACTGTTGAAGCAAAATGAACCAAAGTTCATTTACTGACCTAACATTATTTATAAAGGGTTACAAAAATATGACATTAGTTATCTGGAAAATCATACATAACAGTCATAAAACTGTTGCCGACCCAAAGTCTGCTTTCATTCTGGGACTATTGACATTAAAGAATAAGTTCTTTGTATAAACAAATCAACAAACAAAAGCAGTCTCCGTGGAAAATGACTCACGACTTTTGTCTATGAGATAAATGCATGTGGGGCCACTCATCACATGTCGTCTGCACACACTCAACCACATTTTCAACTCTTCAAATAGGGTTTTGAAGCAAAACCCTGTTTTTTGGCAGCATGTTGTTGTCTTTTGGTTAGCTAATAAACCAATATGGTAGAAAACCCTTTTCCCAAGAAATCAGTGCTTTCCTGTGTCAGAGCAACACTAAAGATTGCCATTATGACTTTCATGGCCTCATGAACTTGAAGATACAGATGAAGCACATTTACAGTAAATGATGTCTGAAGAGAGAGCTCACGGGACACTGGTTGCCTTTTTGCTGCGCTAGTCAAATCTAGCGATGACAGATGCTGACAGATGTGTGTAAGTGAGACTAAAAGAAATAGTGTAGGTCTATTCTCAGGTTGTTTTACATGTCTGAGCTGTGGCCGCTCGGCAGCATGAATAAGCTATTTCTGCCGGGGTTTAGGGTTTCAGATTTTGTGGCAGCAGCCTTTTATCTGGTATAGACTCTGAATATGAATCTGACACCTTTCAAACATGAGAAATAGATTTATGAAGGAGCGTTCATGTGGGATGATGGGACAAAGTTGATAAATGGTTCCCTTGTTTCACACAGATCACACAGTTGTAATTGTATGGAGGGGTTCTGTAGGGGTGTTGGATGCCCACCCGTATGGCACATCTAAAACACCCACTCCGTCTCGCTCAGAGAGACCCAGATGACATAGCAGCTGAGAATCTCTCCAATGTGGTTTGTTGGTTTGGCTGACAATAAAAACATGTGAAAATGTGGGAATTTCTGGGAATCTCTAAGTGCTGAGGGAAATATTGTATTCTGGTTTATTGGTTTTTGACTGATTTGTATATAAGCGGAGTTATCAGTAGCATGTAATTTCTGTGCTTTTAATGGGACACCAATATTTACCAAAGTGACTTGCAGAAATTATTTGATTCCCTCACAAAGTGTTCTTCATCTGTGTACTTCGGTTCAAAAAGGTACGGAAGGATGAAAAACTCCGTCTCATTTTCTCAAAGTCCGACATTGTTGTTTTACCTTTTTTTGTAAAAGGCGTTTGACTTTCATGCACAGTCACTTTCTAAACACTGGGTCGGTATTCCGCCGACGTAAATACTTAGAGAGAAGCAATAATAACTTCTCCACTGTTGTTCCATTGTAGTACAAGCAGGGTCAACACGTTCTCACTCCCAGCTCATCACATATTGACACTTGGTCAAGACCATTTAGCGTCACTTTTGGACGTGCAGGGTCCTCCATTGATTTCAGTTGTTTGCCTTAATTGAATGGTTTGCATGCAGTTGTAAAAATATTAAAATTTTTATATAAATGTATACTTTCTTTGAAGCACCTAAACTCACCCTTACCCTAAACTTGCCCATTTCTGAACAATATAAAACACGTAACAGCCAAATATAAGTACAGTCACATTATTTATTGCAGAAACTGAGCATAAACAAGCAGTATAAAAACATTACAAACAAGTCGTGTTGCATTCCGACTCTTCTGAAGCCATATGATATAAAATATTTAATCGCTGAAAATGATCCTGCTCCGTTAACATGCTCACATCTCATTCAGAAAGATACTCCTGAACATTAGCATGATGCAGTCGGTCACGAGACACATGAGCCACTGGAGTTTCACAACCAAAACTGACGTAACGCTTCCTGTAGTAGTCGGCTTTTTTTAAATGTATTTACGCACAAACTGAGCTTTACGGTGGACAGAGACGGATCGTGTCTATTCCTCTCACAAATCAATCATTTTGCCTCGGAAGACTTGGAATATGAGTACTTTTTGAATAAATAAATAAATTATGACTGTAGCTGCCAGTATCTGCCGGTTATATCTTGTGTTTTGTTGACAAATGGTAGGTTTAGGGGCAGGGGCTGGGTTACGTGTTCGTAAATGTGTAAATAATGAAATGTAAATAAGACTTGTGACTGTTTACACTGAAAAATCACACCCCAACATAAATGCAATAATGGTAATATTATTACCCAATGTATAATTTAATCGTGACGATAAAATTCCCAGTGCCTTTTGCATCAGCATTATGATGCCAAGGTTTCTTATTTAAAGGGGTCATCGGATGCAAAGTTCACTTTTACATGTTGTTTGAACATTAATGTGTGTTGGTAGTGTATGTACAAATCTACCCTATAATGATAAAAATCCATGCAGTGGTTTTTAATTAATCTGAAAAAATAATATTCCCTTTTTCAAATCGAGCCGTTCTCAGATGCCTGTCGTTGTGGCGTCACACCCACAGAGGCCGTTCCCACCATAGTTGATTGACATGAGCGTTTTACCTCAGATCAGCTGTAACAGTCCGCCCTCTTTGTTTCGATGCTGGAGCAGGGATGTAAGTTAGACAAAATATCTCTGAGGTGTTGTGTTGCTGGATGTAATAATGAACGTAGTGGTCGCCATTTACTCCCGACATCTGAGCTGCTGAAGGTGCAGTAGATTACGTTTGTTTGTGAAGGGAATGCGCCTCCTGATCTACATATATCCGTCTATGTTCACGCGAATCATTCATGATCCAGCTTCACTTACAGCAGAAGTAAGTATAAGGGTTTTTTATGAATCTTTGTGATTGCCTTTCCTAATAAAGTGCTAGTTAGCAAGTTTAGCGGCTAAACACTGCTGAAAATGCGGCTGAAGTAAACAGGCTCGTCTTTCCACAGAGAAGAGAGGGGCGGGACAAGCAGAGCTCATTTGCATTTAAAGCAGCCTTGACCAGAATGAGATGATGTTTGCAGAGCTGATTTTGACAAGGTAAAAAGAGTGTTGTTTTACACAACCATTGAGAATTTTTAACCAAAGTATATTATAGACTTTTCATTAAGACCCTAAAGAATCATATCAACTTGTGGAAAATGGGCATCCAATGACCCCTTTAAAGCAATGAAGGACACTACATGTCCAAAAATGACACTAAAAGGCACCCTGTGCGTGACAAAGTGACGCCAAAGGGTCCTGACCAAGCGTCAATATGTGACGAGCTGGGAGTGAGAATGTGTTGGCAAGGTGTGACGGTTGGTCGGTATTAGTCCCATCCCTCCTCCACTCTGATTGGTTAGAATCAATCTGATTGGCCGAATACCTCAAACGTGTGACCAAAATGTTACGCCCCTTACCATTATGCTGTGTCCCGGTGCGACGAGACGAGACAAAAACAATGAAACCCATTATAAATGAGGCATCCAGTAGGGACATAATTACTGATTTTAATGACTCATACTGTCTTTTTACACTTTGTGTTGTGTCGCACCACGTAAATATAACACCATGTCTGCATTTGTGGTTGTAGAAATGTACTTACAGGCTGTGAGTCAGAAGTGCCAGACTGTTCTTGCAAAGTTGTAAAATCCATAAAATGCGCTGCACACACTCGAATATTTGTGTTGTACTATTCCGGAACAGTGTTGTAAATATAACCTAACCACTGATTTCTAGTTGTGTACTCATCTGGAAGGCCAAACAAAGTAGTTTTCGCTTTCACAACGAAACACACAGCGTCTCCACGACATGACGGTGGCAACAACAATACTACAGCGAGAATAACAGTTACACCCTCTATCTTTGTTTAACATTTGGGTGGTGTTGCAGAACTTGATTTTACCAAGTACGACATGTTCCTGGATCAACATCTTTGTTGACCTTGGAACAACATTGTGATTAACCAATCAGATTTGAAAAAACAGTTTATAGTTTTTGTGAAGTTTAGGCTTACAATCAGTGTTTGGTGGTTGCACATTGGTGTCATTCATCAATCATTTCCTCTGATTTTAGGGATTACTCATGGGTAAGTTTAGGTTTAGGTTTAGGGACGTGGTCAAGATTAAAATTTTGGTTTCAAATGTTGTTCCAGGGTCAACAAAATATGTTGACCCAGGAACACATCTAACTCAGCAAAATGAGGATGTGCGGGTGGTGTTATGCTAATCCCACCATACAGTGGTGTATTTTAAAATGAGCCGTTTTAGGAAGGCTTAGCTGAATCTTAACTTTTGTAATAAATATTTCTTTGGGTTTAAGACTTTAATCTGTGCAACAGATCTTATATATGCACGAACAGCTTGTAACACTCCAAAGACAATGGAAAACATAAAAACGCATCATACGACCCCTTTAAAAAACGCAGCACTCCCATTGAGAACAATTAAAAAAATACGCTAGCCTCGGGAAAAAGCACTTTGGTGGACACGTGGCCTTATTCCTCGGCTGGGATTGTGTAGAGCCCTTAATTTCTTTTCGTCTGAAGACATAAAGACATCTTAGATGACATGGGGGTGAGTACATTATTAGGAAATTTTATTTCAGGAGTGAACTAATCCTTTAAAATGTAAACAAATGACATGCTTTGGCTTTAAGAAGACTCTTGTTGATTATGCTGCGATTAATCCTGTTTTACATGATCCTGTTTTATGGCAAAGCTGCGGGTTATCATTTTGATCTGTTTCACTTTAGCCAAATGACGCTCACTTTTGGTATTTTATAGATGTGGTGCGATTGCAGTGGATTAAGTGATCAGGGCGCTGCTTTTTGTTTGTGATGTAATGGCTGCCTGCCTTGGCAGCCGCCACCACCCTCTACTCTTGCCTGACGCCAGGAACTCTTTCCAGGATGCGGAGACACAACAGTTGCCCCGGCGACGGCGTAAACAAATAACAGAGATGCACCACTGTATCCAGCATGCGTGGTGTTTGTCAGGGATGCCGGTGATGATGGAACATGCTGGTGTAAATTACAGTGATCTTCAATCTTTCATATAAAGGAGGCTTGGCTGTGGCAGCTATATGGTATCTTTGATACGCTGATAAGAGGGGAAAAAATTCCCTCATGAAAAATTATTGCTCTTATATGGCTTTTACCACACACTTGCAGATGCATTACCTAATCGCGTACAGCTGTGCCAAGACGCTGCAAGCCGCAGCTTAATGATTGATTGTGTAGGCCACAGCGAGCCATTTATTAAAACTGAATGACAGCTGAAAAGATCCAGTGAGAGTATGATGTAACCCACAGAGCCCTAGAGGATTTACAGTAGAGCGAAAACCTCAAAATATGATGTATTGTAAGAATGAACCCATAGACCTTACAACAAACATATCCAAAAATCAGACATGTAACAAACAGTGAGTCATGTTGGAGTCCAGGCGTCGTGGATATGAATGGTCTGTTTTGTAATCTTGCGATAATGTTATTCCACACACAATGCCCCTGTAAGTTTTATCTGAGAGTTTGTGCGTGTCTGTGTTCCTCTGATTTGTTTCTTGGTCCTCGTGGTGTGATAACAGGAACATCACTTCTGCTATCAACAGTCAAGCATTTTTGCAGTCGAGCGTGGCAGGTGTTTGCTGGAGATGCAGAATAAATGTAGGGGTTGTTGAATGAGTTATTGGCTTTTTGAGGGTTTGCGTTTACTTTTACCATCAAGAGATGATGAATATATCTTGCAGTTGCATGAATGAATTTTTAGGGCCAACGTTGTCAAACTGGGGTCCAGGAAAATAAAATGTCAGAAAAAAGCATAAAACCTTTTGAAAATAGGCTGTATTTATTTGATGCAGTAATACAGTAAAACTACAGTAAAAAAGTAATATTTTAAGACTCTGTAGTATTGCAATTTAAAATAACTTTCTTTTAATGTCATTTTAAAACCAAGGCTGCATTTATTTGATCAAAAATACAGTGAAAGAGTAATGTTGTAAAAATATTATTACAATTTAAAATAATTATTTTTCGTTTTTTCGGTCAGTTTTAAAAAAAAAAAAAAAAGGTCAAAAAATATTTTTTTTCATTGTGCGTTCCAATTAATCTCAGTCAAACTGCAAGTAAAAATAACTAAATAAATACAGCTAACAGACACAATAAAAACATTACATCACAATAGAAAATATGATTTTTGATAATTTTAAAAAACAGAGTTATCTGTTTTTGCAAATAAACTCTTCATATTCTGAAATGTATTGTATTCCTTTGATGGCAAAGCTGAATTTTCATTCTAACATACTGATCTGGAGCTCAAGAAACATTTGTGATTATTTTTAATGTTGAAAACAATTGAGTTTCTTTATTTTTCTATTTTATCTTTTTTTTTTTTTTTTTTTTTTTTTTTAACCGTGATCAAGATTCTTGATCGTGATCAAGCATTTACCTGAAATAGAAATCTTTTGTAACATTATAAATGTCTTTATCATCACTTTTGGACAATTTTGATCAACCTTGCTAAATAAAAGTATTAATCTGATCTTTGGATGTGCTCAGTGGTTTTAAATATTGATGATAATAATAATAATAATAATAATAATACATGTTTCTTAAACAGCAAATCAGCATATTACAATGATTTCTGAAGGATCATGTGACACTGAAGACTGGAGTAATGATGCTGAGAATGTAGTTTTGATCACAGGAATAAATTACATTTTAAAATATATTAATTTAGAAAGCAGTTATTTTAAATAGTAAAAATATGTCAAAATTTCACTGTTTTTGCTGTACTTTTGGATCAAATAAATACAGGCTTGGTGAGCAGAAGAGACTTCTTTAAAAAACATTAAAAACCTTAGTGTTCAAAAACTTTTGACTGGTAGTGTACCTGCATTTCTATTTTAGAAATCAGTTAATTTGCAAGAGGATCATTGAATTTGACCGACTTTAGCATCTAAAATTTTGTACATTTCTGCTTTAGTGAACTTTTTTCATTGCTCGTCTCTCTTCTTTTCAATGTAGCACCAAAGAACCGTCTGTGTCTTTGTATGTATCAATGATAAGTGACCAGCAGGTGGCAATGTTGTACATATCAGCTATAGATTTGAACAATCACTCCTTCATAATATAACAAACAGTTGCCATTTGTACAAAAACTGATTAAGTCATTAATACTTAAACAAGAGTGTGTGTCTCTGAAGTGTCAGCGCCTCAGAGTCTTCCCATCCTCATCAGCCTCGGCGTCGTGTGAAACGCCGCTTAATCCCATCTTTCATTAACTAGATATAAACCTTGAAAGATCATTCATCAGGTTTATACAGACGTGAAATTTTTGCAGCGCGGTAGGCAGAAGTATTTTTAGAGAACGAAAGGGGCGACCCGGGGTGGTAATTATAAACGTAGTTAAAATATTGTTTTCATTACAAAGCATAACAAAAACTGCTTTTCCCACTCACTTCAAAGTGCTGTATGTATGTGAGGACTAAACCACAGTGTTGGAACGTAGCATTTTAGTCTTAATGAAACACAAATGCGGAAAGTGTGCAAAGTCGGAGACGTCTAGAGCTTCTCGACAGCGAATTCTGTCAATTACCCGGCTCAGATAATTACGAGCTAGAGATGGAACATAAACCCAGGCAGAACTTTGAAGTAGATCGGGAAACGTCATGTCTGCATGTGTAGTCTGCGTTTATTATAGTTTACTGTGGTATGGCTGTGTGATTATGGAATCTTAAACATCATCTGAAATGTAAAAAAATAAATATATCTAACTTTTGGTGGGATCCATATAACAGTCTGAGGAACTTCATTCAATTATGAGTTACAAATGGTGTCTAGCAATCTCAGCATAAACCACAATCATTTGTGTAGACTGTCTTTGGTGCGTTAAACTACATGGAAACTTTGTCTAGAATAGTCACACACACACACACACTCTGGCCCATTGCTTCGCTTGGTGTGAACAATTACAGACAGAAATTCCTTGTCATCACTCCTGTCTTTGTTTGGATAACACTTTCCACCTCTCTCCAGGGGCTCAGCATCCCCGGCAGTTGATTTATTCCACACTGAAGGTATGCGGTGACACTACAGTAACGCATGACTGCTGCAAACGCACACTCACATAGACGCTGTGCTGCTCTTGTTTTGTCTGGATGTGTGCAGTCCGCTGGTATTTTGCTTTTTAGCGTTATCAAAATGTATTGTGCGATATAAAGGTAGCATTTGTATACTGCGTCTGAGGTAGATGAGGTATTCTATGAACTCTAAGAGATTAAACAAAACTCTTTTGTACTGTGCCTACATCTAAAATAGCATGTTTATGCTGTAGGGCCCCAGGATATGTACAGACGTAAACGTTTATAGTTTTGGCTGACGACTGATGTTGCCCTTTTTGCATTAAGCATTTAGCTCTGTTTTAAAGCCTAGTGAGCTGTTTACTGCTTTTCCTTTTATGGCTGGTTGCTAATTGCATGGATGTGTTTATATACCGTACATGGAACAAAATTTGGGTTAATATAGTCAGTTTTTATGATTTTGTGATGTAATTGGAAGGACAGATTTTTTTTTAATGTCTTTTCAGTGTTATACTATAGTGAATATATTGATATCATATCGGCTATCAGAGATTATTAGAGATTATTTGTTTATTTAATTAATCTATTTAAGTCAAAATTAGATATTTGTGCATGCTCATTTTCTCTATTGTTACATGTAGATTACCTTTGTCCTCACATTCAGATAAAGTATCTTTAAAATCTATAAATTAGGGCTGTCAGATGATTAATCGCGATTAATCGCATACAAAATAAAGGTTTGCCAAATATATGTGTGAGTGCTGTGTGTAATTATTAAGTATATGTAAATACACACAAATTAATGTATATATTTAAGAGAAATAGATTATGTACAAAATATCTTTATTTATATATAATATAAATTATATAAAATTATAATAAATACAGATACTTGTAAATATTTCTTAAATATATACATGGATGTGTTTGTATTCATATATACATAATAATTACACACAGAACATACATATATTAGGCAGACTCAAACTTTTATTTTGTATGTGATTAATTGCGATTAATCGTTTGACAACCCTACTTTAAATATCATCAACAAATCTCAAAATGGATATAAGTTTTTCATATTGTACATTATAATCTTGTGATGTCTAATTTCACATGTAGCATTTTAAATGAATAATTTCATTATTTTAATTCGTTTAAACAATATTGAATAGAAACAACTTTAAAGGCTAATATTTTATTGCATTTTTATTAAAATTACAGTGCCTATAGAAAACTATCATACCCTGTGAAAACCTTTACTTCACATTACCTTGGAAAATAAAATAAATTAAGTCTTTTATAACACTTTTTTTGAGCTGCATGTGCACATTATAACCCTCATCATTAAAAGAGTACTTCACTTCCAGAACAAAAATTTACAGATAATGTACTCACCCCCTTGTCATCCAAGATGTTCATGTCTTTCTTTCTTCAGTCGTAAAGATTATGTTTTTTGAGGAAAACATTTCAGGATTTCTATCCATATAATGGACTTCTATGGTGCCCCTGCGTTTGAACATCCAAAATGTAGTTTAAATGTGGCATCAAAGGGCTCTCAGCTGAGGAATTGTTTCCAAAAAAAAATTACAATTGACATACTTTTTAACCTCAAACGCTCATCTTGTCTAGGTCTGCATGAACTGCATGTTTTTTTTTTTCGATTCAGTACAGTTAGGGTTTGTCGAAAAACTCCCATCTCATTTTCTCCTCCAACTTCAAAATCGTCCTACATCGCTGTTTTACCTTTTCTGTAAAGGACGTTTGACCTACTTTGCATGTTCACTTTGTAAACACTGGGCCCGTACTTCTGCAGCGATTTAGGGTGATTTTGTTGTTGGAGGAAAAAATGAGATGGGAGTTTTTCGACATACCCTGTCTTGAACCAGAAAAAAAGTTCACGCAGACCTAGACAAGATGAGTGTTTGAGGTTAAAAAGTATATAAATTGTCAATTTGTTTAAAAAATAACCAACCGTTTCGCTAGATAAGACCCTTATTCCTCGGCTGGGATATTTAGAGCCTTTTGAGGCCGCATTTAAACTGCATTTTGGAAGTTTAAACTCAGGGGCACCATAGTCCATTATATGGACAGGGATCCTGAAATGTTTTCCACAAAAAAAAAAACATAGCTTTTTTATGACTGAAGAAAGAAAGACATGAACATCTTGGATGACAAGGGGGTGAGTACATTATCTGTAAATTTTTGTTCTAGAAGTGAACTACTCATTTAAAGTAAAAGAATCATTTAAAAAAAAGTCTGGAGGATTATTAAAAATTAATCAGTGAAATGCCTGGTTTGGTAAAGTGATCAGCCCCTTAGAGTATACTAGGGATGCAACAATACAGTTAGTCCACGGTCCAGTACGTACCTCGGTTTTTAACCACGGTTTTCGGTTCGGTTCGGTTCTGATATCTTGCCACTTCAGTGTGGGTTTTTTTTGGAACAAATTAACAAAATACTCCCGTAAACCTCTGTACACTAGAAAAAGCGAGGTTTAGTATACGTCTGCTTAATTTTTCTTTTGAGAGAGGTATTATTTTTTCGATTTATACGCAAAATAGAATGGGTTTCATTCATACTGGACGCCAGAGGGTGCCCTCGTGCAAAAAAAAAAAAACGCATATGCATCAAAGAAGTAGCACTAATGACGTTCCGTTTCAGCTTCTCTAATATGGATAAAAGCATCGCTATTGCTGTAACTGATTAGAAACAAGATATAACGTTAAACGTTTCGAATGACGAAATGTAAGGACAATAAACGCTTGTCTGCAATAATATATGGTTTATATTAGAAGTTATGGTTTATATAAGAAGTTATCTTACAAGGCATTATGTTTAAGTTGATTTGTGGATGAGCTTTTATGTCAATGATGCCTTAAAATGCCGCCTATGGAGCAGCACATTAAGTCAGCATGCATCCGCGAAGATAATGACCACTTTTTTTCACATTGTTCAGCTGATTAAAGGATTTAAAATACATCAGACTAAATTGAGTACATCGTTAACAAGATTATTTTCAAAGCCTTGCCACCCTCTTTGTCTTACATTGACGGCAGGCTCTAAATTCTCAGATAAGAATCACAATAAAATTTGTGTCTTCATGTCATGTCTTATTTTGTGGCTCTGCTGGATCGGCAGCTCTGGCAGATTTATTAAGGAACGGCAGTGTACCGTTTAAAGAGCCTGCAGACACCTTTGTTTCCCTCTGCGTCAGTTTGTTCCAAATGGAATAGAAGAAAAGCCCACTCTGCAGTCTCTCGCTTTACTATGGCAGGAGTTCAGATCCCTGTCAGCCCGATGAAGGACTATTCCAAGTCTTAAAGTCCACTTCTGGCTCGGGCACTGGTGCATTTGTGAAACAAGCAGCTTTAAGCCCACATAAAAGAAGAAATTAGCCAAAGCTCTGTGGGAAAACACTTACAGAAAGACTTCCAATGGAAGCCCTATTAATTAGGGTGGGATGTAATGGGCACAGTTTCTCACACACTGACCCCCTTATAGAAAATGCTTAGTGAAATTGCATTGATAATATGAGCCAATGATTTTTCATAGTCTTTCATTGATAGAGTTCGTTTGAGGTGGAAAGATATATATATTTGAGTTGCTAATAAGATTCCAATTTATTTGGATTATGCAGTTTTAACATAAACAAACAGTTAAACTTAATGTGATGCTTATTTGTCAGTCAAACATAAATTTACAAAGCTTGGTCTGCACTCAAAATGTTTTATTTGAGTTAAAGCAGGAGGTAAATACAACATTGATTTAATTTCCTGCTTTAATTAACGAAAAAAAAAAAAGTGCAGACCAATCTTGGATCAATTTTCAACATATATAGATGGAACCTATATGTTTTATCAATCAATGCTTATTTATAGAGGTCATTTAAACACAACCGAGGTTGATCATGCTTTACAATTAATAAAAAACACAGTGCAAATACTAGGAAAACAGCACAGGACCAAGGATTGATCCTTGCGGAAAACCACATCTAAAAAGAATGTTAGTAGATGCGTAACGCCCCAATCAAACAGTAAAACACCTATTTGACAAATAAGCCTCAGTAAATCCAGAATAATATACCAAGGAGTGTTAAAAGCCAGGGTGAAAAAATATATCTTAAGATAAGGTTTAAAAATACTAATAGATATGGCATGCCTGATAAAGGAAGGAAGGCTATTCCAAAGCGTTGGTCCAGTAGCAGCAAAAGCGCAATCACCACGATTTTTAAGTTTAACTCTAGGAACTACAGTATTTGTAGGCCAAGGTCACAAGATCTCAAGTTTCTAGAAGGGATATACAGAAGCAATAAATCATTCAAGTATTGAGGTGCCAGGTTAATACGATTTTAAAATCAATCTCATACTTAAAATAGAAGTTATGCTGTCATATTTTCACTTTCCTTCAAGAGGTCTAGCGGCTGTGTTCTGAACCAACTAAAGATGGGAAATGGAAGACTGAGAAATACCATAGTACAGCAAGTTACAATAATTAAGCCGAGATGTTACAAAGGCATGGATAGCTGTTATAAGATTTCTCCTGGATAGAAAGGACTTAAATTTACTGAGAAGTCGAAGTTGGTAAAAACATGACTTGACAACAGCTGAAATCTGTTTGGCAAACTTTAAACTCAAACAGGATGCCCAAATTCCTGGCACACTATGTATTATATGGTGCGAGGAAGCCAAGATCAAAATCAAAAGCACCGTTTTTCTCAGGACCAAACATAACAATTTCAGATTTGTTTTTATTTAGGTGTAAGAAATAGCTGGAAAGCCATAACTTAAGTTTGTGTAGACCAGGGGTCTCCAGACTCCGGCTGGTATCCTGCCAAGTTTACGTCCAACTTGCCTCAACACACCTGCATGGAAGTTTTTAGCATGCCTAGTAGGACCTGGATTAGCTGGTTGAGGTGTGTATAATAAGGGTTGGAGCTAACTTTTGCAGTTTGAGTTTGGAGCCCCCTGGTTTAGGCAATCAAACTGTAGCTGAAGAGAGTATTTATTATTACACTGTAAGAGTAGATATCTAGGTATCACGTATAGATGAGAAACACCTCTCTCTCTCCTTCGGCTTGCTCCCTTTATCAGGGGTCATGAAAAGAGACACCCTGTTTTTGAAAAATAGAAGTCAAGGGTAGCAAATACAGGGAAAACAACACAGGCCCAAGGATAGAGCCTTGCGGAACACCACAACCGAGAAGAATGTTAGTAGATGAGAAATGTCGAACAGTGAAATACCTATTCGACAAATAAGCCTCAGTAAACCCAGGATAATATGCTTAAGAAATTGCTGTGCAGTACTTGTTTTGCATACCAGCAAATCTATCTATGTCTGGCAGTGTATGCCTTGCATAAATGATGGCAAAAGAAAACGAGCATGGGTTGCACAGCTTAAGTTAAAATACTGTGTGTGAAATAATAATGTGCCCAGCTAACCTTGCGTCACTTCATTTCATCTACCTAAATAAATTACTCTACTTAATAAACTGAAAGGTGAATTACTGCAAAAAGACGGTCATTGTGACACTGTAAAGTAAAGTGATGAAACTATGGCGCCGTCTGCTTTTTACAACAGTTTTCGTAGGTTTAACGCTATATTATAGACTCTGAAAATATGTGATTTAGACTAGAAACCCCTGAGACTGGAAATGTTTAGCATTGTTCCAGTCGGTCGAGACTTCCACGTTCAGGAAAAAAGTGGATAGGTGAAAAGAGACACTCTATTTTCAAAAATACATGTCAAGGGGAGCAAATACAGTGAAAACAGCACAGGCCCAAGGATAGAGCCTTGAGGAACACCACAACCGTTGAGAATGAGAATTGCCCCAATCGAATAGTAAAACACTGATTTGACAAATAAGAACGAAAACACTGTAAGACACTATCACAAAGTCCTATGCAAGACTCCAGGCATGACAGAAGAAAGTTCAATCTAAGCAAGTCAAATGCAGTACATGTGTATCACATTTTAAAGGAGAAAGATTCACATATAATGTACTCACCCCCTTGTCATCCAAGATGTTCATGTCTTTCTTTCTTCAGTTGTAAAGAAATTATGTTTTTTGAGGAAAACATTTCAGGATTTTTCTCCATATAATGGACTGCTATGGTGCCCAGAGTTTGAACTTCCAAAAGGCATTTTGAATGCGTCTTCAGACGATCCCAAATGCAATTGTAAATGATCCCAGCCGAGGAAGAAGGGTCTTATTTAGCGAAACGATCAGTTATTTTCATTAAAAACATACAATTTAAATACTTTTTAATCGCTCGTCTTGCCTTTCTCTCCCTGAACTCTATGTATTCTGACTCAAGACAGTTAGGGTATGTCGAAAAACTCCAATCGTATTTTATCCCTCAATTTCAAAAATCATTTCAAAATCGTCCTACATCGCTGCAGAAGTTTCGACGCAGTCTTTGCAAAGTAAACATGGAACGAAGATCAAACACCCTTAACAAAACAATAAAACAGCGATATAGGATGATTTTGAAGTTGAGGGAGGACATGAGATGGGAGTTTTCGACATACCCTAACTGTCACGAACCGGAACAAAAACAGTTCAGGCAGAGTAAGACAAGACGAGCATATGACATTAAAAAGTATATAAATTGTATTATTTTTATTAAAATAACCAATCGTTCCGCTAGATAAGACCCTTCTTTCTCAGCTGGGATTGTTTACAACCGCGTTTGAGATCATTTGAAGCCGCATTTAAACTACATTTTGGAAGTTCAATCTCGGGGCACCATATCAGTCCATTATATGGAGAAAAATGCTGTTTTTCTCAAAAAACAATTTCTTTACGACTGAAGATGTTAATGTTAAAGGGTCATTCTATGGAAATGTCCATTTTTTTTGTCCCTAGCCTTTACAGAAATATTACACTTCAAAAAACACTTTAGGGTTACAGTTCTTCATATTTTAAAATGAAACAATATGTTATTTGAACAATTACACCTTCTTGAGCCATTAATGTGGCAATATTTGTTTTTTAATTGATTATATAGAATTCCAAGCACCACAAAACTGCTCGTCCCAGCCATGTACAGAGGAGAAGTACTTTATTTTGAGGTCAAAAACAGGTTTTTCTACCATGTAACATACAATAATGTATTCATAACTATAATATATGATGTAAATGGCATTAAAAAAAACTAAATGCTGAATAAATACTATAAAATATGTAATAAAACTTAGGGTCCCCTGGAGTTGTCACTGGTGTTACAGTTTAACAAAAAAACATTTATTTTGAAATAAAAATCACACTGATGACATCCCTTGACCTCCTACTTCCTACAGATCTATGAAAAAAAGGCCCTTGTTACGTCCACTGTCTCTTTTCAGGTATCAGAAATTTTCTCATTTATCTCATGATTTCATATGAAGTCAGTGGTGTGAACTACTTTATTGTTAGGGAACTGTAAAAAAAAAAAAAAACTAGAATACAACTGGATTAAACTACTTAATTTAATGAGTATACCACGATTGACAACATGTGGTTTGATACCTTGCAGCAGCCATATTGTAAAATGCATTTAAAAAAATATAAAATAATTTATAAAATTGTCACTGGTGTTACTGTCATTGGTGTTACCTTTCTTTTGGGTGACAAAAGTGAAGTTCAGTATGTCAGGTCTTATGTATGTCACTGGCGATTCATTGTGCCACTGGTTTTACGGTGTTATTTGTCACATGAAATTAAACATAATCTCCTTATTTCTTGCATTTTAATTATTTTTCTGTAACTCTGACGACAGGCTAAAAAAAAAGAGAAATAATAGTTCTTTGTAATAATATTTCTGGTCCTTAAATAATTGCACAAAAAAGATTTTTTAAAAATCATTAAGCTGTCATGTAGATGTATTCATAAAGTCAAAGTGTAAAATAATAATGTGGTCTAAGTTTAAATATTAGAAAAATATTATAAAATATTAAAAAATATATATAAAATATTATAAAAATAAATACATTTTAAGACATGTTGCCATACCAAAAGTGGACATTTCTGTAGAATGACCCTAAAACTCTTAATTCAAATGAATTAAAATTTTATATGCAATCCAAATGCATACATCTTTATTTAGGCCTTATATTTTACTGTATTTTTAATCAAATAAATGCAGCCTTGGTGAGACATTTCAAAAACCTTAAAAATCATGAATTTTTATATCTAATTCAATTTCGGATGCAATTAAATTCATAAATCTAAATGTATTTTTTGTGTGTGTGTAGCTGTGCTCTTTTTGCGTCTATCTCCGTGCTTCTCTCAAATGCTTCATCTCAGCCAACTCATATCAGCATTTAACAATAACACTGCCATATTGCCACAAGTGCCCCCCTCAGCGTCGAACCACACACCCCGCAGCCCAGTCCGAAAAGAGAGACTTTCCCACGACGGACAGCTGTGTTCGCTTGTACAATGCTGCGTGTATATATGAAGTGGCCTCTGGCTCTCTCTCTCTCAGCTGGATCAGACCTGCGATGATGAATGAGGCATGTAATATCACCACACTCGCTGGTATTTCACGAACAAGGCAGTGTCCGCATTCCCGTGCCAAGCGGACCTCCCTTTTACACAAACACATGCTTGCCGTGCTTGCACAGAGACTCATGGGAGAAATCTCGTGTTGACACCGCGGAGCGTTCGCACACAAAAAGGTGCGTTCGGGGGGCATTTAATCGTGACTGATAAGTTATTTCCCACCGGGCTCCTTCCCGCATCAGCAGCTCGAACAAAACGACGAGGCTATTGAGAGATGTAAAGTGAGTCGAGTAAGAGTTTCGTGGATGAATAGGCCAAGTCTAATCCCTGCCATTAGCTACACTTACTTGTCTTACAAGGTGCTTTTTTTTCGGTGTGTCCTTCCACATGCTGTCAGCTGGTTGTGCGGTCTTGGCGTAAGCGCTACGGTTGGTATATAACACCTACAGCCGCAGGCACGGGTGGGAGGCGCTGACCCCACGGGACGCGGCTCACTTTACCCCGCTGCTCTGCGTTCTTGCTGGATCATGATGTTTGTGACATGAGAACGAAACTCCCTGTGAGAAACATGCTTTGTCAAAGTGGCATTATGAAACAGATTGTTCTGGCTCTGAAATCGAGTTTAATGAGCCGTGTCAAAGCTATTACACACACACCTGAGCATACATCTATTGAATTATATAATAAATACACCAAATTGCTACAAACCGTTAAATTGGTTGTTAGGCTTGATTTAGCAATTACGACCACCTGACTATATATTATCCTTTACAGAAACCGGATTATGTTTGTATACACACATTTTACTTTATTCTACTTTAAGTAGAATCAGCAATGAACAAAAGTGATCTGTGGATTTCAAATTCCAGTCAGCTCTGCTTATTCAACTGAGCTGGGAAACTCTGGGAAACGACCCAGTTTTCACCCAGCGGCCCTGTTGCATGTTGTTGAGGAACAGCTGTAGAGTAAAGAGACGCACATCTCTCAGATCCAGCCTTCTGCACCTGTTATCTGGGCGCAGGCGACTGTGCTGTGAGCATATGCTGTGAGAGAGTCACTAGTGACCTTCCGGAGTATAGCGTTGTCCATCTCAGTGCTCTCAGCTTTGTTTATGTCTTTTAATGTATTTTCTCTCCTTTACTGTCCATCTCTCAGGCTGTTTGTAATGCTAGTAATCAGAGAGTAATGCTGGAAACCCTAAAGTGCATAATATAAAAGTTGTTTGTGCCTGTCACCTTGTGTGGAACTTTAATCAACTCAACAGATGTATTTTATTTTATTTTATTTTATTTTATTTTATTTTATTTTATTTTATTTTATTTTATTTTATTTTATTTTATTAAGGTTGATGCTTTAAGACTAAATGTGTGGGGGAAAAAAAACAGAAAGAGAAATGTCAGACTCAAACATGAATAAATTCAGTGAATTTTCTAATTTAATTTACAATTTATGATTGATTTAATGATTTGTTTAAAAAAATGTCTTTATAATAATAGTAATACATTTATAATAAATGTATCTTATAATAAATAAAAATAATAATAGTAGTAATAATAATAATAATTTTGTTGTCAATAATAATAATAATATTATTGTTGTTATTTTAAAAACATTTATATAAACAATAATCATTACAACATCAACAACAACAATAATAATAATAATAATAATAATAATAATTGTTATTATTATTGTTGTTGTTGTCATAATAGAAAAGAGAAATAAAGAAAAAAGAAAATTAATTATAAATTAATTTACAAATTAAATTATAAAGAAAAAAATAATTAAACCGTTAAATATTATATACCTCAATTTTATTTTAATAACAATGATATAAAATCAGTGTTATTTTAATACAGATATAAATCATAATCATAACAACAACAACAATGACAATAACTGTTATTATTATTGTTGTGTCATTTTTATAAAGACAAAAATAAATCGTTAAGTATTTTTATATTTCAGTGTTATTTTAATTTTAATAATGATATAAACCATAATTATGATAATATAATAATAATAATGATAATAATAATAATAATTGTTGTTGTTGTTGTCATAATTATAAAGACAAAAATAAATAATTAAATAGTTAAATATTTGTATATTTCAGTGTTATTTTAATAAAACAATCATGATAACAACAATAATAGTAATAATAATAATAATAATTATTATTATTATTATTATTATTATTTATGTTTTTGTCATCGTTATAAAGACAAATAAATAATTCAATTGTTAAATATTTTTATATTTGAGTGTTATTTTAATAACAATGATAGAAACTTTAATCACGATAATAACAAAAACAGTAATAATAGTGATAATAAGTGTTGTTGTTATTGTTATTATTATAGACAAAAAATAGATAAATAATTTTATTTCAGTATTATTTAAATGGTGATGGTGATAATTAAAATAATATTGAAATATAAAAATAACATAATAATATAAAAGTATTATTAATAATATTGTAAAAATGTAAATTGTGTAAATGTGTTATTGTTATTTTTACGCACACCTCATCAGGATCTTTGTGACTCCAAACAGAAGCAATCTGATCATAGCCTGAGGGTTAAAATCATCAACAGATTTTGATCTGTCTCTATCTCTGTCTCTGTTTCTCTCAGAGGATCTGGATGACCTGCGAATGGAGGGGGTCACCGGCCTGTTGCCGTCCGGCAGTAAGTTCAGCCAGGGCCGCAGCTCCTACTGTTCGGAGCCCCAGGCCAAAGTCACTCTCAACATCTGCTCAAGGTGTGCAAGGTAAATATTTACACAGCTCAACATTTACCAACAGCTCTCTTCTCAATGACTTCACCACACAGCAAGAGCCGCCCCTCAACCTGCACACCTCCATTTAACAAGTCAAGCGGTGCACACAATGTGAAGAATGTCATCGTCTGGTCCGCCCTAGAATGCACTGTCATATATCTTAGTCAAGTCACGAGTCACGTATCCTGACCTGTGTTTGCTGAGGGACCGCAACCGAACCCCTTTCAGCCGGATATGAGGGCCACACGCAGCATTCCAGCAATCTAGAGTTAAAGCTCTGAGAGCTAAAAGTGAATAAATACATGCTGAGGTCATGCACAACATTTATCTTATCAAGGTGATTATGACGTGTGCAGATATCTTAAGTTATCTGGAAGTGTTTCTTCAACTATGGGCATGTTTGAAAATTCCAAAAAAGGACACCTTTTATACTCTCACAAGTTGAGTTAATTTGTCCATGAACGCTGACTAGCTGTGTCAGGAGAATTCCATCACACTGTCATTTCCAAAACATTTTAATTAGCATTCTGTGGATGACTCCTTTGTCTCCTTTGTAACACAATTATTTTCTCACTTTTTGCATAATTTGTCACCTTGACCGGAAATTTAAATAATATAATAAAAATATTAAATATAATAAAAATATATTGTATTTAAATAACATATTTATTATTTTTATTCACACATTGTGTCTTATAATTTATAACTTCTGATAAAACTTCATTAAACTTTGTTAGTGCATACGACCTTCAAAAGTTTTGGGGTTGGTAAGATTTTTTCGTAACACTTTACAATAAGGTTCATCAGTTAACATTAGTTAACTACATTAGTTAACATGAACTAAAAATGAACAACACTTCTGCAGCATTTAATAATCTTTGTTCATGTTAACGTCAGCATTTACTAATGCATTAATAAAATCACAAATTGCATTTGTTAACATTAGTTAATGCACTGTGAACTAACATGAACAAACAATGAGTGACTTCATTTGTTCGTGTTAGTTAATACGTTAACAAATTTAACAAGTGATACCAAATTGTAAAGTGTTTTATTTTTAACAAGAGATATTATTACAATTTAGAAGAACTGGTTTAATACATTAAATTTTAAAACAATTAAAAAAATATATAATAAAATAAGATAAAATCTAAATCTAAATAAATAAATAAATAAATATGTATTGCGTTAACATGAAATAAAATAAAATTAAATTAAATTAAATTAAATAAAATAAAATTAAATTCATTAAATTAAATTAAAATCCCACTGACCTCAAACTTCTGAATGTTAGTGTATCCGTGATGAATATGGATAAAATAAAATAAAATAAAATAAAATAAATAAAAATACCACTGACCTCAAACTTTTGAATGTTAGTGTATATAAATAATTTTCACATATTTAAAACAATTGGTGTTTGTGTTTGTAGATAATCATATTTTTAAACATGCAATATTTTTTTATATTCATATTATTTACAGTTGTATATAAAGAAGGCATTTAAAAACAGCAAACATAAAGGAAAAAAAAACTTAAAATGGACTATTTTAATGTGGATTCATATAACAGCAACAATAATAAATACAAATAATAATAATAATCTTTTGTGTCTTATAATTCATAACATAATTTATAACCTATAAAATTAAAGTCTTAAAAAAAAAAAATCTTTTAATAAAACTTCATTAAACTTTGATTATGCATCCAAACTTCAAAAGTTTGGGGTTGGTAATATTTATTTATTTATTTATTTATTTATTACTGTTTTAATATATTACATTTCAAATATATATATTTAAAAAATACATTTTATTTATTCCTATGATGACGGAGATTAATTTTCAGCAGCCATTATTCCAGTCTTTTGTGACACATGATTGAATAATCATATTTATAAACACACAAACATGTAATGATTATTTTATATGCACATTATTTACAGTTGCATATAAAAAGGCATTTAAAGGGAAAACCTTAAAATGGTTCAAGACTGCTTAATGTGACATTCATATAGCAACAACAAAAAAAGGAATCTTTTAGATCAAATATTACCCCAGGACATAAAAGTGTCAGAAGTTGAAGAAACGCCTATCTATGGATGAAAGAAAGCATTTATATCTTAAAAGCATTCTAGAAATCTGATTGCATTCATAAGCCCCACAAACAGATAATCTTCATTATCACTTGTTTTCTGTTTTGATTTCCTGTTGTGTGTAATTTGTGGCTGGGCAATATGATCACATTTCACACTGTTTGGCTGTGATAGGGTGACTCAGCGCTTGTGTCCGATGCCAGGCTCTGATAAGAAACAATCTGCTGGGTTAGATGGCTGTCACGCTCATACATCCCCCCACGTTTGTTTTGTTTGGCTCTTTCTTTTTGCTTTTTATTTCATATCAGATTCACCACAGATACTTTAGGCATTCTTCACAGTCTACAAGATGCCAGTCACATCTTTACATGCTTATCACGCAATCACCGTTTGTTTGCGCAGTGTTTATCACATTGATGTGTAAGTTCATTTATATCACAGGTTAAATGCGTAGGATTAGGGATACGGCCTACTCCGGGTATATATTTAGATCAGAGCTTGGGCTTCGTGCATTGATCTTTTTTTTATCGGTGATGTCCGATTCATGAACACACCGTTCGTTTTCTTCGGAATAATTCATTTATGAATCAGATTGAATCAGTGGTTCTTTAACTGACCCTAATACGTCTGGAAGCTCTTTTTATAGACTTGCCAAACAGCAGAAGCTATAATGTGGGGAAACTGATGCCCATCTCTCTATTCTTTCTTCTGTTTCTTTGTCTGGGCATGTGGCTACTTGGAGGACCCAGGAAGCATTCTTCACATTTTCTTAGGCTCAGGCTTTGGAATCCTTTTATCTGGACATTTGTTATCTCAAGTGGTCAATGAGTGAACAACACAGTACCGGATGTTAGACACTGTCAAAACTTGTAATATTATACTTGAGGCCATCAAGTTCATTCAGTGGATTCACTGATTTAATGGTGGTATCTGTGGGCAATAATCTGAACTGTAGTTTTATTCCAAATTATTTTATTTATGTTCACCAAGACTTCATTTGTTTATATACAGTATTTATTTTATACAGTGAAAAGAGTATTGTGAAATATAATTACAATAGAATTTTCAATTTTAATATATGTTTAGAATTTATTTCTAAGAATGCTTAGTTTTCAACAGTCATTACGGCTGTCTTGAGTGTCACATGATCCTTCAGAAATCTATATGCTGATTTGCTGCTCAAGAAACATTTATTATTATTTAGTGTTACTATTATTTAGTGTGTATTTAAATGTACATACACAGTACACACACATACATTATGTAAACACAAATTTTTATTTTGGATGCAAATAATTGTGATTAATCGATTTGATTTGCATCCATGGACTTCTATAGTTTTTATACTGACAAAACGATATTGTCTATCCCTTAACCCAACCCTAACCCTAAACCTGCCCCTTACAGAAAACGTATCTGCATCATTACACTTTTAGATAAACATCATTTACTATTTTTAATAGTTTTTTAACATTGTGGGGACCGCAAAAATGTCAGGTTTTACTATCCTTGTGGGGACATTTGGTCCCCACAATGTAGCAAAAACAAGTACACACACACACACACACACACACACACATATATATATTATGTAAACACAAACTTTTATTTTGGATGCGATTAATTGTGACTGATTTGATTAATCATGATTAATTGCATATATATATATATATATTAATCATGATTAATCAAATCAATTAGTCACAATTAATCACACACACACACACACACACATATATATATTTATATATATATATATATATATATACACACACACAGTACGCACACATATATTATGCAAACACAAACTTTTGGATGCGATTAATTGTGATGAATTGATTTGATTAATCATGATAAATCACATCCAAAATTAAAGTTTCATATATACATGCAAACCAAAAACACACACATATTATATGTACACCAACTTTTATTTTGGATAATCGATAATCGTGATTAATCGATTTGATTAATATATATATGCATATACAGTGCAAGCACACACACACACACACACACACACACACACACATTATGTAAACAAACTTTCATTTCGAATGTGATTAATCATGATTAATCACATCCAAAATAAAAGTTTTACACATACACACACACACACACACACACACACACACACACGTTTGTTTTTGTGAATTGTGGGGACTTTCCATAGACTTCTATAGATTTTATACTGACCAAACGATATTGTCTATCCCCTAACCCAACCCTAACCCTAAACCTACCCCTCACAGGAAACATGTTTGCATCGTTACACTTTCAGATAAACATCATTTACTATTTTTAATCATTTTTTAACATTGTGGGGACCACAGGCCGGTCCCCACAATGTCAAAAATTTCAGGTTTTACTATCCTTGTGGGGACATTTGGTCCCCACAATGTAGCAAAAACAAGTACACACACACACACACACACACAACGTAAATACAAACTTTTATTCTGGATGTGATTAATCGTGATTAATCAATTTGATTAATCACAATTAATTTCATCCATAATAAAAAGTTTGTGTTTACATAATATATGTGTGCTGTGTATATTTATATGCATATATAAATACACACACATAAATGTATATATTTAAGAAATATATGTAATATATATTTAAATTAATATATATATAATATAAATCATATATAGATATATATACATGTAAATATTTCTTAAAAATGTATGTATACACATAAATATGCACAGTACACATATATAATGTAAACACAAACTTTTATTCTGGATGTGATTAATCGTGATTAATCAATTTGACAGCACTATTATTATTCTTAATGTTGAAAACAGCTGGTTAATATTTTTTCTGAAAACCACAATACACTTTTTCAGGATTCTTTGAGTATTTATTCGAAATAGAAATATTTTGTAGCATTATAGCATTAGTAACATTATAGATGTATTTTGGGTAAATTAATGTGTTTTTGCTGAATTAAAATGTTAATTTCATAGAAAAAAAGTACATAAAAAAAATCATGTGAAAATTAAGCATAGTACGTTTAAAAAGAATTATAAGTGTATTTCTTACAGCCCCATTTTTATTTACATTATTTATTTAATTTAAAGCAGCACATTAAGTTTTAATGCAGTGCGTTTCAAATAAAATGCAAGAAGATAAATACAACTACGTAGTGAATGCATTGCAGAAAACATTTTGTTTTATTGTTTTTGTTTCTATTAGCGCAAGTGACGTGAAAAATCCCACAAGTAATCTAGAGCGAGCAATGCGATGCAAATATTCACTTCACTTTTGGTGTGCGCACACCATTAGTCTTTCCAAATCTTCTGTAAGGATCTGCTGACCCATAGTGCGCCAGTGTAGGAAAAGGTCATGGAATTTATTCCTTATCTGCTGGTGTCTGTCCTCTTCATGTGATGGATGAGGTGGTAGACTAAGCCACACATGCTTAGGAAACAGCTCATCTGGAAGTAGCACAATCGCTCTCCGATTTCATCTGCTCCTTAAATTGGCTACAGATATTACACTTCTGTATTACATGTAGGGATACATGCATCTGATCCATTCCAGGACAGGAGTGTGTACTATAAAAGGCAATATGTTGAAATTGTGATTGTACGACACAGAGTAGCTTTTTATAGCAAACCTGATCCACAGCTGCCAAACGCATCCAAGATCCGACCCCTGTCTGCTGTTATGCGGAGACTGACCCGATCACAGCTGGATGAGTCATTCACCATCATTATTTTAATTACTCACTCAAAAAATGATGTTGTATGAAACGGAACTACCTCAGATGGTCGGCTAGACCAGCAGATCTGGTTTTTCTCAGTGGCTTCTGTACATATGAGAGAGAATGAGGGAGAAAGTTGTAGGTGGATTTGATATATGGATAGATGGAGAGAAAAATAAAGTCACGGTGAAACAGCAAAGCAGGTAAAGCAGTAAAAAGAGAAGGAGTTGTTTTCTTTTGTGATCATGCTTATTAGCTGCCCTGATTGCTTACGGGAAAAGGCTTGCAATGGCAACGCTGAAAAAATGTGAAATGAATCAAGCCTATCATTTGCTAAGTACAGCATTTGGTGATTTACAGTTCTGAAGTGAAACCGATCCAAAATAGCACTTTGAGAATATGCCATTGTTGAAGAATAAGGTATGACAATTACACTGCTGTAGGTCTTCATTTTCCACTCTAGGAAATTTGTGAGACTGGAAGGTTTTAATTGGATGGTCCTACTTAAATCGCCTGGTATGATCCTAGCCTTTTTTTCTTAAAGCATCCTGATTTTTACTGCCTTAAAGGAATAGTTCACCCAAATATAAAGAATTGCTGATCATTTACTCCAAAATGTAAATTAGTTGTTTCTTCAGCAAAACAGATTTAGAGAAATTTAGCATTACATCATTTGCTCACTATTGGAGTGAATGGGTGCCATCAGAATGAGAGTCCAAACAGCTGATAAAAACCTCACAATAATACATAACACGATTTCAGTCCATCAATTAACGTCTTGTGAAGCAAAAAGCTACGTGTTTGTAGGAAATTAATACATTATTACGGCATTTTAACTTTAAAGTATAACTTCTGGCCAAAATATTGGTCCATAATTCATCACTTTCCTCAGCCAAAAAGCCAATTTCATTTTGTCCTTTCACATCAAAATCCACCATATTTGTTTCTGTTTTGGACTGTTTGTGCTTGTGCTTGATTTGTGCATATTTCTCTCCTGATTCAGACAAGACGACTTTTTCACTGGAAAAAGCAATATTATGGATAGAGGATTTGAGCAGCAGTTTGAACTTAAAAAATGTCTTAATAATGGATTTGTTTATTACAAACATAAAGCTTTTTGCTTCGCAAAACATTAACTGATTGACTGGAGTTCTGCAGTTCTTAAGTGAAACCGATCCAAAATAACACTTTGAGAATATGCCATTGTTGAAGAATCAGGTATGACAGTTACACTGCTGTAGGTCTTCATTTTCCACTCTAGGAAATTTGTGAACATTTACTCCAAAATGTAAATTAGTTGTTTCTTCATCAAAACAGATTTAGAGAAATTTAGCATTACATCATTTGCTCACTATTGTAGTGGATGGGTGCCATCAGAATGAGAGTCCAAACAGCTGATAAAAACATCACAATAATCTACAACACAACTCCAGTCCATGAGTTAACGTCTTGTGAAGCAAAAAGCTGCTTTCACATCAAAATCCACCATGTTTGTTTCTGTTTTGGACTGTTTGTGCTTGTGAATGGTGCTTGATTTGTGCATATTTCTCTCCTGATTCAGACAAGACGACTTTTTCACTGGAAAAAGCAATATTATGGATAGAGGATTTGAGCAGCAGTTTGAACTTTAAAAAATGGCTTAATAATGGATTTGTTTATTACAAACATACAGCTTTCTGCTTCACAAAACATTAACTGATTGACTGGAGTCGTGTGGATAGCTTGTGGATTATTGTGATATTTTTATTAGCTGTTTACACTCTCATTCTGACGGCACCCATTCACTCGAATGGTGATCATTTGAGGTAATGCTAAAAAATATGCTCTTCAAATATGTTCTGGTTAAAAAAACAATGTCATCTCCTGAGAATGAGTGTATATATATATATATATATATATATATATATATATATTTTAATCATTTTTGGCTGAACTATTCCTTTAAGGATCATGGTAGATGGCCATAATGGGACAGTTCACCTGAAAATGACTACTTTTTTGCTTTTCTTTCCTTTCTAGACCACAAAAGGAGATGTGTTTTTTTTTTTTTTTTTTAAGTTATGTTTATGAGCTTTTTACACCTTTATTGTGAGAGGACAGTGGAGAGCTGAAAGGGAAGTACTGGGTGGAGAGAGGGGTGCAGGATCTGCAAAGGACCTCAAGGTGGGATTCGAACTCGGGTCGCCGTGAGCTCAGTTGCGCTATATGTCAATGCAAAAGGCTATAGGTGCCAACAAAAGGCAATGTTAGCTCCATTTCCACTGAAATAAAAGTCTTTTTCCCCTCTGCCACAACTTCTGTTTTCCACAAATTCTGCTTTTGAGGATGAGTAAATGACGAGAATATTTTTGGATGAACTGTTTCTTTAAGAACAAGCTTTTTAGCCAATCTTCTAATCCCAGCATCCTCTGTGGTAGGACAACGTAAATGATGGGTGTTTGAGACAGCTGCACAGTTTGGCGATTAGTAGATTGTTGTCAGGTCTTAAGCGTTCCCCTATGTTACGCTCTGTCTACATTCCAGCCTGCCCATATCCTCATCCTCCCCTGATAGTGATAAGACAAATAGACTGCTTTGGCACGGTCTCATCACCTTTTATGAATAGAGACTCACTGTCTCCACTTGTTCTCATCCAGCAAAGACACTGGGTAAAAATAGAGATTTTATTCGATACTGATCCATTACACAGAGTTCTTTCATAGCCTCAGCGGAGAGTTTGCTCTGAAAGGAGAACATGATCGTATTTTCTCTGTTATCTTTCACAGCTATCATAACTGTGGGGAGAAATGCAAGCCACTTATTTGAAATGAAAACCTGTAATGCTTAATTTTTTGTATTTTTTTAGGCTGCAAGGGGACAGTCTAACTGCAAGGCCTGAAGAGGAACCAGAACCCCATGTCCCAGAGCAAGCTGTGCCAGAAATACCTTGTAAGTACCCACAGTCATCACTGAAATTAATGGGGCCATGGGACAGCATTTATTTATGGGATATAAACTCACACAAAATGCCAATCCTATTTTATCCTAAAATATATATATATATATATATATATTAAGCTTTTGTACTTTTTTTTTAGCTTTTTTTTTTTAAATAAGTCTCAAACAAGCTGCATTAAAAAATACAGTAAAAATAGTAATGTTGTGAAATATTATTACAATTTTAAAAATTGAACTGTTTTCTATTTTAATATAATATTATCATAAAATAAAATAAATAAATAAATATTATCCTAAATATGTATACTTTATTTATTAAGTGCAAAAGCCATTTTTTCATGCAAATAAATAAATAAATAAATAAATAAATACGTTTATATTATAAATATATATATATATATATATAATTATTTTCATGTTTTTTTTTTTCATTTTTTTAAGAATGATGTTTTTCATTGTATTTATTTTTATTTTTTATTTATTTATTTATTTATTTATGAAATCAGGGTGAAAAGTTACTTTAATTTGTAATAGAAAGAAAAAAATCATAGGGAAAAGAAATTATTTTAATTGTCTATAATAATAATAATAATAATAATAATAATAATAATAATAATAAATTGAAACTCCCAATTTATTTATTTATTTTTATAAAATCATAGGGGGAAAAGTTGCTTTAATTTGTAATAATATTTAAATATTATTAATGTGTATTTTTTTGGTAAATAAATTAAATAAAAACATTAAAAAACCTTATTTAGGTTAAGGTTTATTAACCTTATGTATAATTTATTTATTAAGTGCAAAGGCCACATTTTTTCATATAAACAGACAAATAAATATTAATATTATAAATATATAATTTATTTAAATATATTTAAAATTATTTACTTTTTTTGCATTTTTAAGAATGATCTTTTTCATTGTATTTATCATTTTTTAAATGTATTTATTTATTTACAAAGGCAAAACTTTTTCAAACAAACAAACAAACAAACAAACAAATAAATAAATTGTTTTTTTTTCCTGTTTGTTTTTCATTGTTTTTATTTTAAATATATATATATATTATTTATTATTACTATTTTTAATTTATTTATTTATTCATGCATTCATTCACTCACTCATTTATTGAAGAAGTCATAGGGGGGGAAAGGTTACTTTAATTTGTAATAATATTTCACAGTTAGTGTATTATTGATTAAATAAATGCAGTTTGACTGTAAGAGACTTCTTCCAAAAACCTTAATTAGGTTAAAGTTTATTAACCTTATGTAAAATGTATTTATTAAGTACAAAGGCCAAACTTAAATAAATAAATAAGTAAATAAATAAGTAAATAAATTCAATTTTAAACATTTAAAATAAATACAATGAAAAACGATAATTCTTAAAAAAGAAAAAAAAAATATTTATTAAGGGTAAAGTTTTTTCATGCAAATAAATAAATACATAAATACATACATAAATTAATAAATGTTTACATTATAAATATGTTTACAGAATTATTTTCTGTAGTCACAGTCTTTTTTTTTTTTTTTTTTTTTTTTTTTGTAATTTATTTCTAATTTTCTTAATTTAAATCCACTATTTATTTATTTAAATTTAAACTCTTTAAAGGAGTAACCTCTCCCAAGCAGGTCCATAGACATCCCACATTCTCTTCTTAAATCACATATCACATCCAGAAGGAGCAGATTTATGTATCATATTATGAAGTCTGAAAGGGGCGGCCTGTTAAAAATTAGTTTTTTGCTTGGGATTCACTCACTCTTACTGAGAAGAAATTTGATCTATCCATTGTCTCTTGAGGGGCCCTTTGGTGCCAAGTGTGGGAGCGTATTATGAGTGTGTGTGTGGTAAAGCCTTTATTGTGTTTTTTTGCTTCTGGATCAGGTCCATTACCCGCGGTGACAGAAACCTTGACAGCAGCAGAAGACCTGCAGACGGCCTCTCAGGTGACAGGGCAGGTAGGTGATCCTCACCCAACAAAACTGTTCGTTATATCACTTTCCCCAAGTCATTAATGTCTACAGCATCATCCCCATTGTGAGCACTGTCGGGGACAGTTAAAACCACTTACATCGTTCTCCAGGGAGGACCGGCCCCAGCGTGACTTGACTGTTTGTCTCCATGCTCGTCAAGCTAGAGGGGACGCTCACCTAGCCAAACAATGAATAAGAGCTTATCGTGTAAAAAAGGTACATTGTGTTTGATTAAAGAGCTATTAAAAAGGTACAGGGTTTGGATGAGCACTGTCTTGGCCGTGTACCTGCTGAGAAAGCACGCAACGCTTGCGTACTTCTCGCAGAGTATCGTTTTGTTGATGGAAAAGTGTTCGTTTACATTTGAGAGAGAGGTCAATGAGGACACCTGTGTTGTAGAAATCCCCCATTCCATCAAATCTGTCAGCAACAGCCACCAGAGACCAGAACAGACTTCCAACATGGAACACAATAACAGGAGTCTGGTAGTCGTTCACACATAACACGTTCTCGTGTTTAAAGACAGCTGAACAGAACTCAAGGGTCGAGTCGGTCTGTCCGTTCATCTATCTATCCATCTATCTATTTATCCATCCATATCTGTCTGTCTGTCTGTTGGTATATTGATTTGTCTGTCTGTCATTCTGTCTATCTTTCTATTTGTTTGCCTTTTTGTTTTTTAATTTTAGTTCTTTCAGTCTGTCTCTCTATCTGCTTGTCTGTCGTTCTGCCTTTTCTTCTATCATTCTGTCTGTTATTCTGTCTAATCTCCAGGGCTTTTTTGTTGATGAGGCAACAACTTTCTAGTTAGTTTTTCTCAATCGCTTTGGCACATTTTTCGAAACAATCTTAACGTTATCCAAACTGTAAGCACATCTGTTACTGCTCTTTGCTGGAACATCAGAACTCTATTGCATGCCTAAAAAATGTAGTAACTCACCCAAAACATTTAGTTCATGCTTCAAAACCCAGTTACTGTGTCAGTGACTTGGCCAGTGCCACCAAAATAAAAGTGTTTTGTCATCATGTGAGCCACACTGGTCAAAATGTTTAAATGTTTTATTTTTTTAACGCTGGAAATAGTTCTTATATGCTAATTTCATTTCATATTTGTTATATGCACATTTTTTGTTTGTTTTGTTGACAGATCGCTTTCTGTACTTAGGGCCCAGTGATTTCTGTGATGCAGAAAACACGGGTGGAATCGTGGAATCTGGTTAAAATACTGTATAAAGCGAATGTCACAGAAATTGCCACATTTCAGATAAATAAATTAAAAGTAGGTCAGTACACTTAAATCAAAACATAATATGGACTAGTGTGAATATTAAGCCGCAAAAATGCAGCTTCATGAGCATTTTATTGTTTTTTTTTTCTAATAAATTGTTGTTAAATTGTGTTTCATGATTTAAATCAATTAGACATGCTTTTTTATTTATATTTTTAATTTTAATCATTAAAACAGAGTTTAAATTAAAACAGAAAAAAAAACAGAATTTGGATGCTGGGTTAAAAACAACCTAACTTGGGTTATTTGGCAACCCAGCGCTCTGTAATATAGGACAGAACACATGCTGGGTTATTTTGACCCAGCTAGTTGGGTTAAATGTTTTTGCCCAACATGCTGGGTTGTTTTATTTAAGTCAACTATTGTTTAAAAAATATTATATTGCTGGCTTAAAATGGGCTGAAAATTAAAAATCACACAGAATTATAGAGGCAACAGCAATAATCAAAAGATGAACATTTATTGGTAAATAGTAGTTCACTTCCAGAACAAAAATGTACAGATAATGTACTCATGCCATTGTCATCCAAGATGTTCATGCCTTTCTTTCTTCAGTCGTAAATATTTTTTTTTTTTTTTGAGGAAAACATTTCAGGAATTATCTCAATATAGTGGACTTCAGTGGTGCCCGTGAGTTTGAACAACCAAAATGCAGTTTAAATGCAGCATTTTATTTTAACATTAAATAAACAAAGAAAAACAAAATAAAATTTATTCAGTTTCATAATGAATAAAATCAATTTGTGTTATGCAAGGCAAAAGGCGTTTCCATCATGCACAACTGCTGACTCATTTGACTGACATCTGTAAATGTTACTTTGCTGTAACATTTACAACAAAGTAAAGACTTTACACTCTAAAAACTGCTGGGTTAAACACAACCCAACACTGGGTAAAATATGGACAAACCCAGACAAACCCAAATGTTTAACCCAAACTTCTGGATAGTAACCCAACCGCTGGGTCAAAACAATCCAATTGCTGGGTCAAAACAACCCAATTATTGGGTCTGTCCATATTTTACCCAGCGCTAGGTAGTTTTTAACTCAGTTTTTAGAGTGTATAAATAAAGTAAAATGTACACAAACCGTTATATCACTGAAGAAGTATACTAAAGTGCACTGAAAAGCACTCTCTCTTGTAGAGGATACAAAAAGTCATGTTTCATTGGAGACAAGCTCAACCCAAGCGGTCTGGTAGAAAAACTAACCCAATATTTCATGACCCTTTAAAAGTGATCCAGCAGCTTAATTACAGAAAAACTACCCACCACCTTGGTAAAAATGTAAAAAATGTAAAATAACCCAATAAAATGACCCAACAAGCTGAACCCAGCATTTGGGCTAAAAATAGAGCAAACAACCCAATAAAATGACCCAGCAGGCTGAACCCAGCATTTGGATTAAAAAAAAATAACCCAGCATTTTTAAAGTGCAGAAAAACTACCCAGCGCCTGGGTAAAAATATTAAAAACAACCCTATAAAATGACCCAGCCGGCTGAACCCAGCATTTGGGTTAAAAAAAAATAACCCAGCATGTTTTAGAGTTTAGAAAAACTACCCAGCACCTGGGTAAAAAATATCAAAAACAACCCTATAAATTGACCCAGCCGGCTGAACCCAGCATTTGGGTTAAAAAAAATAACCCAGCATGTTTTAGAATGCAGAAAAACTACCTAGCACCTGGGTAAAAATATTACAAACAACCCAATAAAATTACCCAGCAGGCTGAACCCAGCATTTGGATTAAAAAAAATAACCCAGCATTTTTAGAGTGCAGAAAAACTACCCAGCGCTTGGGTAAAAATATTAAAAACAGCCCTATAAAATGACCCAGCAGGCTGAACCCAGCATTTGGGTTAAAAAAATAACCCAGCATGTTTTAGAGTTCAGAAAAACTACCCAGCACCTGGGTAAAAATATCAAAAACAACCCTATAAATTGACCCAGCTGGCTGAACCCAGCATTTGGGTTAAAAAAAATAACCCAGCATGTTTTAGAATGCAGAAAAACTACCTAGCATCTGGGTAAAAATATTACAAACAACCCAATAAAATTACCCAGCAGGCTGAACCCAGCATTTGGATTAAAAAAAAATAACCCAGCATTTTTAGAGTGCAGAAACTACCCAGCGCTTGGGTAAAAATATTAAAAACAGCCCTATAAAATGACCCAGCAGGCTGAACCCAGCATTTGGGTTAAAAAAATAACCCAGCATGTTTTAGAGTTCAGAAAAACTACCCAGCACCTGGGTAAAAATATCAAAAACAACCCTATAAATTGACCCAGCTGGCTGAACCCAGCATTTGGGTTAAAAAAAATAACCCAGCATGTTTTAGAATGCAGAAAAACTATTTAAAAAATATTACAAACAACCCAATAAAATTACCCAGCAGGCTGAACCCAGCATTTGGATTAAAAAAAATAACCCAGCATTTTTAGAGTGCAGAAAAACTACCCAGCGCTTGGGTAAAAATATTAAAAACAGCCCTATAAAATGACCCAGCAGGCTGAACCCAGCATTTGGGTTAAAAAAATAACCCAGCATGTTTTAGAGTTCAGAAAAACTACCCAGCACCTGGGTAAAAATATCAAAAACAACCCTATAAATTGACCCAGCTGGCTGAACCCAGCATTTGGGTTAAAAAAAAATAACCCAGCATGTTTTAGAATGCAGAAAAACTATTTAAAAATATTACAAACAACCCAATAAAATTACCCAGCAGGCTGAACCCAGCATTTGGATTAAAAAAATAACCCAGCATTTTTAGAGTGCAGAAAAACTACCCAGCGCTTGGGTAAAAATATTAAAAACAGCCCTATAAAATGACCCAGCAGGCTGAACCCAGCATTTGGGTTAAAAAAATAACCCAGCATGTTTTAGAGTTCAGAAAAACTACCCAGCACCTGGGTAAAAATATCAAAAACAACTTTATAAATTGACCCAGCCGGCTGAACCCAGCATTTGGGTTAAAAAAAATAACCCAGCATGTTTTAGAATGCAGAAAAACTATTTAAAAAATATTAAAAACAACCCAATAAAATGACTCAACAGTGTTTGTGTCTGTGTAAGAAAAAATCTTTCAATGTATTTTCTCCCAAAGCAATTGAACATGGTTTACACTTCACAGGTTTGCGCACATCGACTGCTGTTGTGTTCACTGTCTGAAGAGTTTGGAAAAAGTGACCTAATTGTTGAGAAATAGATCTTCATAATTGCAAAAATTACTCAACAACTGGACTGATGACTGCATTCTGGTCATGTAGGAACGCAGCCATAGAAAAACAATTAAAAACCTCTTAGACCTATGTGAACAACCCATCTCATTGCATTCAGAGTCTGACTTTCAAGATCTCATGGGAATTTAACTGCATACAGGTTTCTGTCAATACAGCAACCCCCAAACTCCCTATAACCCATCATGAAGTGGTTATTTTTCTATCAGCGGCAGAACAGAGAGTGCAGCTATAATTACAGAGGAAAAGTGTTGGAAAAATCCTCTTTAGGAATCGCTGGCTGACTGGTGTGTGGAGCTTATGGGCTGAGCGCTCCAGACAGAGTGGCAACATCAGACATGTGAGGCTTCTTCTTCGTCGCCCAGCGGGGACACCCAAGGAGCTGCGACTACCCTGAGAAAGCGTACCACAGAGTAAACAATGCCGTCCGGACACCGTATAGGGCCTCACACGCACTTAGGTCTGCTTTCTCATTCATGCTCTTTACTTTGGCATGCATTTTTAAGACCTGTCTCTCTTTGTGAAAGGGGGAAAAAAAGCAAGAGAGACAGAGAAAGTGTGAAAGGAGGCCCCATCGTCTATAGATTAAACCGTGCCAGTGAGCTAAGAGCGAGACGGCTAATGTTTCCCACATGGAGCGGCGTGTGTGAAAGGATCAGATCACCTACTGCTGCTTTTTTAAAGCTTAATGTGGTTGTTTTCTGGTTAATTGCTTATTTTGGGCTCTATTTGAAAGGCAAATGCGATTTGTCTTCCTAATAGCTTATTACTTTAACTGGTCCTCAGGGGTTCTCGCGTCTTGCCGCCCAGAATGGCACGGAAAACAAAACGTAATACTTTTATGAGCTGAGTCACTTCTTGGGACAACAATAGTCATGGGCGCTGTATCTGTGCTGATCTCCTCCTGGCTATAACTCTTTTTTTTTTTTGAGCCTCATAAATGATGATCAGGATGGGCAGAGCTGCTTATGGGCTCCAGATTGCATAGAGCATCTTGGGAGACTTTAGTTTGCTCGTTGGCATATGAACAACCTGTATTTTTTACATCCACGGTACTTTGTCTTAATGATTTTTATAACCAGTTCATATTATGAACTTTATTCTGTTCTAACTATAATGTATTTTACATCATATAATATTATTTTAATATACTTACTCTTAAAAGAAGCATTAAGTACAGTATAGAAATGAATCCTTCTTTGCTGTTAAACTAAACAATACAACATTCGAGTCAAACAGACCAATTAATTTAAATAGAAAAATATTTTATATTATTATATAAATAATCAACTAATTACAATATCAAAATAATGTCTCCAAACAAACATTTCAAAAGCATCACAATATTATATAGCTGACTAATTCTGTTTTGTAATGTTTATATTATGAATTTTACCATTTTTTCTTATGTAATGTATTTTATTGCATATTATTATATTACATTATATTAGATTATTTTAATATTCTTATTAGAAGCATTAAATATACCACAGAACTAAATGCTTCTTAGCTGTTAAAACATTTGTAAATTACAGACCAATTAATTAAATCGAAAAAAACAGACAAATTAATTAAATAGAAAAATATTTTATATTATGATATAAATAATTAAATATTTTTATATGTTTTTATAATTGTACATGATCTATATTTTATTTATTTATTTAGAGTTGGTTAAAAAAAATTATGCTATGCCAATCTAACTAATTACAATACCAAAATAATGTATCCAAATAAAAATAAAATTTTAATTAAAAATATCATAATATTGTATAACTGGTTAATTCTGCTTAAGTTGGGCATGCTTTTTTTTTTTTTTTTTTTTTTTTACTGATTTTTATAATCTGTTTATATTATGAATTTTATCATTTTTTCTTATGTAATGTATTTTATTGCATATTATTATATTACATTATATTAGATTATTTTAATATTTTTATAAGAAACATTAAATATACCATAGAACTTTATGTTTTTTTTGCTGTTAAACAAAATAATACAACATTCGTAAATTAAACAGAGCAATTTATTAAATAGAAAAATATTTTATATTATTACATAAATAATTAAATATTTTAATATGTTTTTATAATTGTATATGATCTATATTTTATTTATTTATGTATTTAGAGTTGGTTAAAAAAATAATTAAATTATGCTATGCCAATCAACTAATTACAATACCAAAGTAATGTATCCAAATAAAAATATATATATAAAAAACATCATAATATTATATAACTGGTTAATTCTGCTTAAGTTGGGTATGCTTCTTTTTAAAAAAAAAACAAACAAACAGAATTTTATAATCTGTTTATATTATGAATTTTATCATTTTTTCTTATGTAATGTATTTTATTGCATATTATTATATTACATTATATTAGATTATTTTAATATTTTTATAAGAAGCATTAAATATGCCATAGAACTAAATGCTTCTTTGCTGTTAAACAAAATAATACAACATTTGTAAATTAAACAGACCTATTAATTAAATAGAAAAAGATTTTATATTGTTACATAATTAAATATTTTAATATGTTTTTATAATTGTATATGATCTATATTTTATTTATTTATTAGTTGGTTTAAAAAAAAATTATGCTATGCTAGTCAACTAATTACAATACCAAAATAATGTATATGGATATATATTTATATTCTGTTTATATTATCAACTTTATAATTTTTTAACTTTTGTAATGTATTTTATTGTATATTATTATATTAGATTATATTAGATTATTTTAATATTCTTATGAGAAGCATTAAATATACTATCAAACAAAATGATTCTTTGCTGTTAAAAAGAGTAACACAATATTGGTAAATTAATTTCAATAGAAAAATCTTGTTATATAAATAATAAAAATTTTAATTGTGTTTTTATTTAGTTAGTTATTTTGAGTTGGTTAAAAAATAATTACAATACCAAAATAATGTCTCTAAATAAAAATATTTTAAAAGCATTACACTATTATATAACTGGTTAATTCTGCTTACGTTGGGCATGCTTATTTTCTGCCTTATCGTGTCATTTTTTAAAATCTATTAAAAATACGCTAATTCGACATCGCACTATTAAGTAGCTGTACTGCAGAAAGTAGGAAGTCAGAAAAATGTCAGAAAATATTTTACAATCAATTATTCATTCTACCCTTTGCTGGTCAATTTACACTATAATTCTGAAGTTCTCTAATCATCTTTTTTTTAAATGAAATAATCAGTTTTGTTTTCGTAAAATGAGAATCAGACGGTATAACTTAATTGAACCTCTTGAGCCAGGCCTAGATGTTTTATTGTTACACTGACTGAGAAGGAAGTAATTTATTTTTTTCTGTATATGCTAATTACGTCCAGGTCTGTATTACTGAAAGATTTGTTTTTGTATGGCTGGAAATTGAGGATATGTGTTTTTTTCCTATGGGCTTCACTTTTGTTGTGACAGCCTCCCACCTTGGCAGATCAGAAATATTTCAGCTTCAACCTTTTCTATTAATATTGGCCTTCTCCGTAATATAAGCCATCGCACGTTAATGGCTCTCTCTCATGTGGTTTCCGCTCTTGATTGTCTTAGTACTGGGGTGATATTAAAAAAACAGCCTTGAGGAGAGCTTGCTTTGACTGCGTGAGCTAGAACGGTAAAGTTTGGTCACGGCTGTGCATTGGCCTTCCTGATCTTTCTGATTAGGCCTGCTCATTTATAACATGGAAAAATGTAGTTGTTCTTGACACAGATGATGTCTGTTTCATTATACATTATTGCAGGAAGAAAAATCCTTCGTTCCATGTTCCAAGTTCTGGATTTGTTGTTTCAGTCCTCTACTGCAGTCTGAATTTACATCCATGTCTGATTATACCTCTAATATACAGTGTGATGCAAAAGTCAAAATCCACATTGAAAACAGAGGTCACTAGAGGTCATCTTATAAAGCACATATAAATGGCTTATTCTGTATGACCATATTTTAGATAGTTTAATCTTACCCCATACCTAAACTTAACAACTACCTAACTAGCTGTTAATAAGTGGCAAATTATAGATTTTTGGAGGAAAAAGTTGAAGTTTTTGGTCCCTAAACTAAATTGTGACCGTTATTTAGGAGGTGCAGCACTGAAACCCTGTTGTAATTGTTAGAATGGCCAAGGATCAGCGATCTCCATGTAAAACTGATCGTGCAGACCAAACCGTAAGTCGTAGAGCCTTAAAACTTGGAGGGATGGTAGTACTCACACCACCAACAACTTCACCAAGGCTCATCCCAGTCGGCCTGACGGGGGCGCTAAAACGATCAAAATTACCAAATCAGTCATAACTCCTAAACTCTTAGTCGCAGGCTCAAGTGTCTTATGTTTTTGGAATTCTTGGCTTCAGATTCGATTGTCACCCTGGCAAAATGTTTGAGTAGTTTAGATTTTCAAAAAACTATTTTTGCAAACTAGTCCTAGGTTTTCGCTCAATATAGAGTGGGGAAAAAAACATAAAAATGGTTATAACGATGCAACTATTTGTCCTATAAACATGAAAATTGGTATGTACGATCACAAGTATCTATAAGGACATTTGTGTATCTTAAATAACATGGCCGCCATTGGCCAATGAATTTTGAGCACCTATTAGACAAGGTTAGCCGAGGTCGATCAGAACAAAACTCAGTGGGCCTGTTTGACTCACGGCCCTAAAGGTCTGTGAGAAATTTGAGAGAAATCAGCCACTGGAGGGTGATATCAGGCTGTAAATGATTGTATATTGCATGGTTTTTCACACATACACACAATATTCATATCATAAGAGAGACCTCCTTATTCCGAACTGCTTTGCCTCTAGAACCACTGCTGTCAGTCAAATCATTTGTCAAATGATTAAGAATGATTTTTTCAGTCTGGAAAAAAAAACACTGCAGTACAATTCTCTGGACTCTCTAGATCAGTAATTATCAAAAAACAATGTTGAAATGTACCCTTTGGTTAGCTATAATGGGGTCGTTTAGAAAAGGGGCCTATCCAAAAATGCCCAAAAGCCTATAAAGCTTAAATGAAAGCTCAAAACTTCACGAAACTAGGCGAGCTCATGCGACGCTGCACACTGCAGTTCTATGGTACGTGATCTCAGAATGCAGAAAATGTTCACACATTCATGCATACATAAGATCTTCTCATTCTGAACAACTTTGCCTCTAGGACCACTGCTGTCAATCAAATTGTTCTTTAAATATTTGACATTATTTAAAAAACCTACTTTTGCGAACTCCTCCAGTCTGACCATAGGTGGCGCTATAGCAGTTGTAAATGCTACAAATCAATATTTCTATGGTAAATTACCTTTTTTTGCCAAAAAATCTTGTTTTAATCATTTATTTAGGTGGTTACAGGCTTGCTGAATAATACATAGTGTCTTTTTTTCATATGTCCTTAAATGCCTAAAAGCATTTGAACCCTGATAATCACTGCTTGCAGCTTTTTTTTTTTTTTTTTTGTGTAAAAAAAAAAAGCATTTCAGAAGCATGTTGTGTGGTTCTGGTGTTTTCGGCCCCTGTCTAATGTGTTAATATAGCTAATTATTCATTCTTAAGATAAAAAGTCTGTTGTTTGGTTACTAATTGCTCACAAATGCGTCATTTGCTATTCTTGCTATCAGTATTTGAAGTACATTTCTTAAACATTTACTTTAGCTTTTAGCAGGAAATGGATGTTTCATTAATTCTGTGAGTATGGATATTCTCTTGGCATCTGTTTTTGTAGTGGACTGTACTGTATATCTTCTGCTCTTACTTTAGGAAGAATCACAGATTATTATTTCTCATATCTATAGGTGAGAATGGGGATCCTGTGTCAGTTGTCTAAAAAGCTTTTTCAGATGTTATGCAGTCAGATTTGATTCACTTAAGTAAAATAAAAGAAAATAGTGATTTATTTTTGTTTTGTTGAGTGAAACAGCAGGGGTGGCCGCAATTTCTTCTTCTGTATGGGGTCCCTGAGCTCTTATGGGGGTCTGGGACCCTGCAGCTCCCCCTCAATTCAAACAATGAATGTAGTTCAGGCAATTTATAAGATATATGCCAGAGGAGCTGACAGACTCTCCCATATATTCCGTCGAGCCATCTGGTTCATGTTTTTCACTCATTACAAATTTCTGAAATGTTGTCCAGCTAACATAATATAGCGATAGCGTTAACAAATTATTCAGTTGACCTCTGGAACAAAGGCATTTGTCAGGCAAGACGCACACTTATTAAATGTCACACACCTGCCTGAAGCCTGTTATAGCAAATATACAATACTCACTGTCTAGATGGATGTTTTTCAGCGTGATTCACATGTTTGACTTTGTTATAAACAAATTATTCAGACGTGATCTGGTTGAATGAAGTCATTTCAACAGGTTACAAGTGGTTTGTGTGAGCTCTGTGGGTTCATGTTGTTTTCTTCATGTATAATCCAGGTGCACGCAGTATGTCATGCTGTAGGGCTCTGTGGTTTAGAGGTTTAGAGTTTAATCAGATAATAAATTTGTTATTGTCCATTTCCCTTTTGATTTTGGCACAGTGCCTGTGAACATACATAATGTGGGTTTGCATGCTGCCAACTCAAGTAGATTTAATAAACCTTTGTGTTAGACTTCATTTCCGTCTGTCATGCGCTCTATTGTAGCACCAGCGGGAAGGTTCGCTTGTGTATTTGTGTGCGATTTAAATCTGTTAGCACCTAAATGAAATTTGATTTTGTTAATGGAAGTCAGATTAAATGGATGTACGCAGATGTTTCAAGTGGCTTTTAATAGATGCAGCTCTTACGTTTTCAGTTTGTTTGCTTTTTCCATTACCAAATCTGATTTCCACCACTAAGGGGAAAAAAAAAAAAAAGGTAATTGCCTGTATTTCACAAGTCTGATTTTATTCTCAGAATTTTGTGCTACAAACACACAGTTATGACTTTTGTCTCAGAACTGCATAATGTAAACTTTTGTGAGTTATAAAATCTGTATTGTGCGATTAAAAACTCATGAAAAAAACATAGAACTGCTCAAATTCAACTTGATATCAAGCAATATAAACTTGAATAAATAAAAAATAAAATCTTTCAATTCTGACTTTTTCTTAGAATTATGAGTTTATAACTTGCAATTCTGACTTTTTTTCAGGATTGCAAGTTTATATCTCGCAATTCTGACTTTATAACATTCAATTGTGAGTTATTAAGTCTTTGTGAGAAAAAAAGTCAGAATTGAAAGATAAAACTCTGCAATTCTGGCTTTTTTACTCAAAATATAAATTCTGAATTGCAAGAAAAAAAGTGAGATACAAACTTGTATTTACGAGAAGAAAGTTTTTTCTCACAAAGACTTAATTCAGAATTGAATTAAGTGAGAATTGTGAGATAAAACCTCGCAATTCTGACTTTTTTTTCTTGTAAATGTTTATATAAAGTTTATAAAGTTTATATCTCGTTTAATTCTGACTTTATAACACGCAATTGCAAGTTTCTATCACAATTCTGAGAAAAAAGTCAGAATTGCAGAAAAAAAGACAGAATTGTGAGATAAAAACTTGCAATTCTGACTTTTTTTCTGAAATTCTGACTTTCTTCTTGCAAGTTTTTATATTATAAATTATAAATTGCAAGTTTATATCAATTCTGAGAAAAAAGTCAGAATTGTGACAAAATGTCAGAATTGCAAAATATAAATTCAGAATTGCAAGAAAAAAGTTGTATTTAAGAAGAAAGTTATCTCACAATTCTGACTTTTTTTTCAGAATTGTGAGATAAAAACTTTCTTCTTTAAAAACTTGCAATTCTGACTTCTTTCCTTGCAAATGCAAGTTCACATTTTGCAATTTCGACTTTTTTCTCACGATTCCGAGTTTGTATTTTGCAATTCTAACTTTTTTTTCTGAAATTCTGACTTTTTTCTTGCAAGTTTTTATCTATATTATAAATTATAAATTGCAAGTTAAATTCTCAATTCTGAGAAAAAAGTCAGAATTGTGAAAAAACATCAGAATTGCAAAATATAAATTCAGAATTGCAAGAAAAAAAAATTATTTACAAGAAGAAAGTTTTTATATCACAATTCTGAAACAAAAAGTTAGAATTGTGAGATAAAAACTCGCAATTCTGACTTTTTTTCTTGTACATGCAAGTTTATATCTCGCAATTCTGACTTTATAACACGCAATTGCAAGTTTCTATCAGAATTCTGAGAAAAAAATCAGAATTGCAAAATACAAACTCAGAATTGCAAGACAAAAGTCAGAATTGTGAGATAAAAACAATTCTGACAATTCTGACTTTTTTTCTTGTAAATGCAAGTTTATATCTCACAATTCTGATTTTATAACTTGCAATTGCAAGTTTATATCTCAATTCTTAGTTATATCTCAGAGAAAAAAGTCAGAATTGTGAAAAAAATAGATCTGTGAAATATAAATTCAGAATTGCAAGAAAAAAAATAGTATTTACGAGAAGAACGTTTTTATCTCACAATCAGACTTTTTTTCTCTCAAATGCAAGTTTATATCTCTCAGTTCTGACTTTATAACACGCAATTGCAAGTTTCTATCACAATTCTGAGGAAAAAGTCAGAATTGCAGAAAAAAAAGTAGGAACTGCAAAATACAAACTCGGAATTGCAAGAAAAAAGTCAGAATTGTGAGATAAAAACTCACAATTCTGACTTTTTTCCTTGCAAATGCAAGTTCATGTCTCACAATTTCGACTGTATAACTTGCAATTGCAAGTTTATAGCAATTCGGAGAAAAAAGTCAGAATTGTGAAAAAATGTCAGAATTACGAATTATAAATTCAGAATTGCAAGAAAAAAGTGAGATACAAACTTGTATTTACGAGAAGAAATTTTTTGAATTGTGAGATAAATTGTGAGATAATAAATTTCTTCTCGTTAATACAGGTTTATATCTCACTTTTTTCTTAAAATACAATCGCAATTCTTACTTTTTTCTTTTAAATGCAAACTTATATTTCACAATTCTGACTTTGACTTGCAGTTGCAAGTTCGTATCTCAGTTCTGAGAAAAAAAGTCAGAGTTTTTATCTCACAATTCTGACTTTATATCTTGCAATTCTGACTTTATAACTTGCAGTTGCGAGTTTATATAGTATCTCACAATTCTGAGAAAAAAGTCAGAATTGCCAGTTTGTATTACACAATTCTGAGAAAAAAAAAGTCAAATTTGTGAAGTAAAAACTCTTAAGTACTTTTTTTTTTTTTTTTTTTTTTTTTTTTTTTTTATTCAGTGGCGAAAACGGGCTTCCATAGATTCAGAGATTAGCTGAAACTAAGAACATTTTGTTGACTGAAATAAAGATGAAAAATATGAATATTAGATGAAAAATGTAAAAACATTTTGCCTTGACAACTAACTAAAATAAAGGTACTAAAAATATTAAAAAACTGAATTTAAACTAAAACGGTAATAAATTAATCCTATATAGTAATATTTAAAAAATAATAATAGTACTAAAATGACAAAAGCACATAAAAAAGATTCAAAAAATGAAAAAGTTAAAAGTGAAAACTGTAAATATTAAAACAAATAATAAAAGTATTCAAGACAAGTCTTGAAAATCAGTGCTAAGCAGCATTAAATCAGTAACTTCCTTTGTTAGACTTTAAACTCAAAGGAAAAGCACAAACAAAAGAGAAATTATGTAACTGGACTGTTTTATGGCCATTTTTTAATCTCTCACATCCAGCAAATAAACAGTGGAAGAGGCTTTCAACTGGTTTTAGCAGCCCAGCCCAGAAGGACTGATGCAATGCGGTCGGTGGTGTTTGCTTCCTTGTGCCGGGGTGGGCCGCCGCACTTTATTGTGCCTCTCTTTCCTTGTGGCAGGTCGGTGTGGGCAGAGCACAAGCCTCAGCGCTCTGTGTACATGCTAAACATCACTGTGGCTTGAGCCTGCGGCCTTCAACATGGCCGTAAAGAGCCAGCGCACGCAGATGTGACAGCAGGCAATGAGCCAAGGCAATGTTGTCCCTGTGCGGTAAATAGACACAGGCCGGTCGCGACAGCGAATGTAAATCCTCAACTTTCCCTTGTGGTTTTTGAACCTGCTTCCAATGAGCTGAACTGTTCTGAACAATTACAATGGCGTTTGATGTGCATAAGAGAAGCACCACAGCTTTACTACCCTGTTTAATGACCTTTGAGAGTGAAGTTTTGCGCTGAGGTGGTCAGCGGTTCGACCTAGGATTCTGAATATGAGTACTTAAAATGCGAGCTGTTGTTGAGCGCTCTCATATTCTCAATCTGCATTTCATTTCTGAAGCAATTGGAACCATCCTTGTGAGTGGACGGAAGCCCCTTTAAAAGTGGTTGCAAGCTTTGGTGGACCAGTTGGTTTGCTCTTAATCTACAATTTCTCATTGCAAACGTAAAACAGCTGCTTTGTTTGGCCGGTAAACAGCTTGTCTCTGACGGGCTCACACGAAACCGATTTGTTGAAACTAGTTTGACTCTTTCTGTTCCGAGTCGCACGCACACATCACGATCAATAAAGACAAATGTCGTCGCAAACCGCAGTTTGTCCTAAAGGGAATAACGTTGCGCTTCCAAAATATTGCTTCAGTTTGCAAGTATCTAAGATCCATTATGGGTTTGTATAGTCAATGACGGTTCTAAGTGGAACCAATAAACCTCAAGAGAACGGACTGGGCCAGTAAGACGGAATCAGAAATGAATCATTCTCCAATATTAACACTGACATGCTTCTTTTAACGACAGCCTCATCGTTTATGAAATTGTTTCTGTTAACTGTCATTCATATTTATTTGTTGTTGCTGTAAATGTAGACGCTTGTCTATAGAGAAATGTCAAAACATTTGTGAGGGAAGTTTTCTTCCCAGCATGTTTGGATGAATGGTGCTTTGAGGGATGTGTGTCGAAGGTTTGTTTCGCTGGCTTTGGAGATTCTCTCCAGAGTTAAAATGAGTGTGTGTTTGTATGCTCGTATGGACATGACCTGACTTTGCTCTGTTTAAATTAATAGTGCATTATGGGCTAAAAAGCTGGAATCTCAGATACAGTTTTGTTTATATGAATGTATCTTAGGATATTGGGGTAACATACTCTTCCTCATTGTTTATCTTCTTAGTGTTTTGGGTGTGTAATGTTTGTGTTCGTGTATGTCTGTCTGTCATTTGTCTGTCCATCTGTCCACCTGTCCACCTGTGTGCGTGTGTGTGTGTGTATATATATATATGTGTATATGATTTTGATATGATTTTAAATTTAGAGATCAACATCTTGAGATTTTAAACTTCAAAATAAACATAGTTTAGGAGTAAGCATTCAGGCAATCTACTTACTGCTGTCGTGTTTGTTGATTTGTTCACCAAAATTACCAGTCAACAATTAATAGTTCAGCTGTTTCTTCCTGATTTAGATTATATTATTTATAGATACTTTTCAGCACTTGTGCAATGGAAATTCAGCGTAGTATAAATGCGAAGGCAAGTGTGAACAGCTTAGGAAAAAAAAAGAAAAAAGGCATTGCGTAAAGTCACTTGCTGTACAGCGTTCCATGTAATTTAATTCATTAAGGACAATGAAATAATTTAAAATACTTCACAACACTTACTGCATTCAATACTACAAATATTGATAAGGATTATTCAGTTTTTTAAACCCATGATGTGTACAGTACATACTGGAGCTCCAAATGACTGTTTAAAGTGTTACTGAAACAAAGGATGATTAAACATGTTGTGCCATTTTTTCAGGCAAAAATTAAAATTAGCCCTTTTTTTACTCACCTTCCTGGCATCCTAGGTGTATATGACGTCCTTCTTTCAGACAAATGCAATCTGAGTTTGTATTAAAAATTATCCAGGCATTTCCAAGCTCTTGTCATGGCAATGGGTGGGTGTTTCTCTTCATCAGTCCAAAACAAGTCCAATAAAGTGCATTCATCCATAATAAAAAGTGGTTCACATGGCTCCAGGGGATGAATAAATGCCTTCTGTAGCGAATCAATGCGTTTTATTGGGAAAATATCTATGTTTTAAACATAATAATAACTTTAATGTAGCTTTCGCTCACTGTTGTACACGGAAGCTGTTCCAGGCATTGTGCATGTGCTGGTGAGTCTCATGAATACCAGCGTTTGTTTACAGGAGCAAAGGAAGCAAAGGAACCAGTCTCCTCTTGGTTTATATTGAAATCCTCCAACATCTTTACAAATCCTTGTTTCGTACTTCTAATTCATGATCATTGCTGTGTTTTGGTTTCTCCACGGCATGTTCGTGTTTGTCACGTCTGAGCGGCGCATGCACAAAGCCGACGTATTATGTCATCCACCCAGAGCTGCTTCCGTGTACAACTGTTAGCACAAGCTAGATTAAAGTCATTATTACGTTTTAAATATGGATATTTTTCTTACAAAATTGAATCAATTCAGGAGTCAATACAGGAATCAGTACAGAATCAATACATGAGGCCTTTATTCACCCCCCGGAGCCATGTGAGGCACCTTTTATTATGGATTGATGCACTTTATTGGACTTGTTTTGGACTGATGAAGAGAAACACCCCACCCAATGCCATGACAGACCTTAAATTTAAATATAACTCTGATTGGATTCATCTGAAAGAAGGAAGTCATATACACCTAGGATGCCTGGAGGGTGAGTAACTAATGGGCTAATTTTCATTTTTTGGTGAACTAACCAACTAACTGAAAAATGTATTGCAGATGTGTTTAAGTTATTTATTTTCATCTGGGGCTTTAGTATGGATCTCCTCATACTTATCAAATAGAAAGCAATGTATAAAAATTAAAGAGGTTCAGTCAAGTAACTTAAATTGTACAACGGGTGTACCCCAAGGATCAGTGTTAGGTCCTTTATTATTTAGTCTGTATATTAATGATCTCCCACAACAGTGTGAAGAGATACAAGTGCAAACGTATGCAGATGATACCGTTATTTTTACACAGTTGAGAACAGCAAAGTTAGCAGAAGAGAAGCTGAAAGACGTGATGGAAAGGATTACACAGTGACTACAGCAATCGTGTTTAGCTTGGACATTGGTAAAACAAAAGGGACGCTTTTTTTGCTACCTGATCTCATGACGAAAGTGTACCTGTGGGAACTTTTTCGCGAGACACAACATACGTACCAATAGGTATATATCACTGCAGTTGGCAACAGAAATTTCACTGAGTGGAAGTAAAATGTGTTTCCACTGGTGTAGTTAAGACTCTCATGCATGCTACAATCCCTTCTCATTTGTCACCACAGTTTTACTACAAATACCATGGTTAAACTATGGTTAGTGTAGTAAAACCATGGTTAATTTGTGGTTACCATCGTTTAACTATAGTAACCGTGTTTTTTTTTTTTGTTTTTTTTAATAGTAAAACCATAGTTCATTTTTGTAACATGACCAGCGAAGGACCACCTTTAACCAGCTCAAACCAGCAACCATGCTTCAAAATGTATCTAACCAGCATATGCTGTTTTTTTCAACAGAGATGACACACAGTTGACAGTAGCTAGGCTAACCAGTTAGCCCACTAGCTAGGCTAAATGTTTTCAAGCTGTTGTAAACAAAACAACTTGGCCTCTAAGCTGGTTACCACTGAAATGAAATATCTATTGTTGTCTTTACTATGTGGAGGTTAAGAAAAAACAAACAAACAAACAAACAAAAAACAGCTAAAATCAGCCTAAGCTGGTTGGTTGGTTTAAGATGGTCATCCAGCCTGGTCTCAGAGGGGTTTTGGCCACTTCCTTAGCTAGCCAGGCTGGTCTTAGCTGGTCAGGCTGGGAGACCAGCTGGAAGACCAGCTAAAACCAGCTATTTCCAGCTTAAACCAGCTAAGACCAGCCAACCAGACTAGGCTGTTTTTTCAGCAGGGTATTAATCTGTAATTCTTTTTGTTGTGTGTCTCTGGTGATATAATTGGAGTTACGCGTCCTGCTGTTATAACATTTAGCATTTTGAATTCCACCAACCAGTGCCACGACTAGTTTTTGGAATAAAAACAGTGTTTCTTGTGTTCCCCGGCGAGTATGCATGTTAGCAATAAGCAAAATCATTACAAACCAATGTGATTTTGATTCATCTATTGTTTTGGTGTTTCTCTCCTTAGGCCTGAATTGAAAGCCTGTATTCTTAATCCCCCCAAACCGCAAGTTTATTATCGCCAAACACAGTAATAGCAGGATATCTACGCTGCCCGTCGTCATCCGTTCTCGGATGCCTACGGTTTATTGATTGTTACTTCAAAATCCTGTAACCACTACTGAACATCTAGCGCAGTGTTCACAAATAAAACTTCAGTCCTTGCCGCCATCCAGACTTTCATCCCAAAGAACTGTGGTTTCCAGTGTTTTTCTAATTTCTCTTAAAAAAATAATTGGCCCTCATTATAACAGATATGGCACAGTGTTGTAACCATACATAGTATGTAAAAAAGGAGTGAAATTCAAAGCTAATGCGACTCTCTGTACTGTTTCTTGTGTGTGTGTGTGTCTGTGCCATAGCGTCACCCTGTCTGGGCATCGGATGTGAAGCCAATCAGAGGCACGAGCCCCCAGACGGCCAGACGTGCTCTGCAACTCCAGGACTCGCTTTTCTCCAAAGAACTGGAGAACATGGGCAAACATCTTGCCGGTAGGTTTTTAACACACAGACACCCACACGCATATAAAACAGGCCACCTTTCCATTACAGCCTGACACTGTCAAAGGCCACACATGTGAAAGTCTGCCTGCGAACACACTGATGAAGGCGTCTGATTGGCTAATTAAAAGCTGATCCACCTATTAAAATATGCGGTGAAAAACGGTGACCATCTTTGATTCATTTAATAATGCCACCGCCGCACTAGCTTGTTAGCGTCGCTGTGAAGTGACAAATCTCTGTCTGTAGATGATCAAACTCAGCCGGTGGTTTGATCTGGCAGACCTTTGTTAGACGTTGTGTGTGTGAGAGACGTGCGTTCGTTTGGTAACCGCTTGAAAGCACTGGGCAAAACCAAAGGCACAAACAGCACCAAGGGCTTCAACATGTGTCGCACAGTTGTTTGTTTACGCATGTACTGCATTTTATTTCAGTTCGTTGTCGTACACCGAATACATTTGAAACATATTAAGTATTTAAGAAGAGCACTCTCACTAAGTCATCAGGGCAACAGCTGTGTGTATGTGTGTGCGGATGTGGAAGGCTGACATTTAAACACAAAAAGTGAACAACCTTAGCAAAGAAGACACGAATATGTAGTGTTTGCACGAATACTTAGCTAATCTGAAAAGACTTGCTTTGTGTGTGTGTGTAATGAAATTAATCATGACCCCTCATCTGTATCTAACTATCTATCTATCTATCTATCTATATATATATATGCACACACACACATGCACATAATAAAATCAAAAGACATATATTTTACTGAATTGTTTAATAGCTGTATCCAATATAGTGTAATTGATCATATATTTTATAAAAATGCTAAAGTATTATCTAAAAGATACATACATTTCCAATAATAAATTACTCCAGGCCTCACTTATATATATATATATATATATATATAGTTTTTTTTTCATAAGTAACTCATTAAAAATTACACAAAAATACATTTCCAATCATTAATAAATTGCTATAATAAATTATACACACACACACATACATTTTCAAAATATGTATTCAAAACTACATACTGAAAAAAAAAATTCCAATCATTAGTTATTATATTAATTAGGGCTGCAAAACAATTAATCGCATTCAAAAGTTTATGTTTACATACTATATGTGTGTGTACTGTGTATATTTATATACAATACAATACAATACAATACATAATATATAAACACACACGTATATATTTAAAAAAATATTTCATGTATATATTTATATTTATATTGTACATAAATATTTTATACATAAATCTAACATTATACACATGTATGTGTGCGTATTTGTATACACATAATAAATATATACAGCAGGCACACATATAACATGTAAACATAAAATTGTATTTGAATGTGATTAAATGCGATTCATCCTTTTGCATTACTTGTATATTAATATATTAATACATAATTACTATATATAATAATATGTAGTTGTCTTAATAAATGCATTGGAACACACACACACTCACACAGTTTTAAAATATGTAACTAACTGCTAAAAAAATAAATATATTTCCAACCATTAGTTACTATATTAATAATATATTGCTTGTATATTAATATATAATTACTATATATAATAATATATAATTGTCTTAAAAAATGCATTGGTACACACACACACACACACACATTTTTAAATATGTAACTAAACAAATAGATAAATAAATAAATCTTTAGTGACTATATTAATGTATATACACACACACAAACAACACACACACACACACACACACATATATATATATTTATATATATGTATATGTATGTATGTATAACTATATATATAACTATATTTTAAACTAAAGAAATTACTATATTGGTATTACATTGATTTTATAAATAAATGCATTGGAACACACACACGCACACACACACACACATTTTTAAAACATGTAACTACATAAAAATAAATAAAATACATTTCTAATCATTAATAAATTACTTTAGGACTACATAAATTGTATTAATGAATGCATTGGAATTTGGAATTGGAATGCAGTGGTACAAGATTTATTTTGAATGGCCTATTTTTGAAAACAAAAAGATTGTTCTCATATTTCTTGCTATAAACATTAAAGGGATACATGAATGTGTATGTGGGAAGTGTTTATCTATTTGTATCAAGTGTTCTTGTTATTCCATGACTCAGTCGGTGGGAAACTTATTCTGACATCACTTTGCGGGAAAAATCGTCCCTGCTTTCAGATGGCATTGATTTAACACCATTTGTCTGTTGAGTTATATCTGAACAGAGCCATCCCCATAAGGCCAGGCATTAGGCTCATTCAACAGCCTAATTTACCCCTTTCATGCTTTTATTAGCTGTTAATGTTCTCCGTGTTGAAAGCCAGGCTTCTTCTTTTATCTCATTATTACCTCAATTATGTGGTCAACTAAATCCTCAAGACTCCTTTTAATTTACGATCAGGCTGTGTTGTTTTGTTTTAGGAATTTAAGAGCTTGATATTTGACTGGTGCCTAAAGGACAACATTATTGGCTGTTTTTTAATGGCAGAGAAAAGCTTTCCGCCACTTTTGGATAAATAAAGCATCGCTTTTAGCTAGCTGGAATTCCTCAGATCTCTCTCTCTCCCTTCTTCTGCGAGATGAACGTTTTGAACATGTAGATATGTAGGGGCGAAGAGTCGGGAATCAATAAGGTTGCATATGTTCTAAATGATGGGTTTGCGTGCTTGAGGATTGTAGCTTGTGGGAAGCGCATTTGCTTTTTTTGATCAAGAGCTGTTTATTATAGATCAGATGTGCTGCTTCTTGTTAACCCTCTAAAGTTACCCCTCCTTCTCTTTGCTTCTTTTTTTAGTTTTAGGGTCACTATATATGCTATATCTTTCTTTGCCATTACAGTAGCTTCATGGTGTAGAACATAGCTAAAGCGAAATGTAATAAATAATGCTAAACAATTAAATAATTTTGTCAGTTAATGGATGACACAAATAACAGAAATAATTAACAATTTAAACAATAATAATAAATAAATAAAAAGCACACAGCGGGAGTCAGAGTCTTCCTCGCCTCCCCTGAGCTTACTGAGTTTTAACAGACCCTAAAACTTGCGGTGGGTTTGTTAGGGGGGATATGGAGAATGAATGGGGGAAAGTCAAGGGAGAGGAGGCAGTGCCGCCATCGTGATATGATTGGATATGATTGGTTATGTTTGGCTGTGATTGGTTCATGCGATAAATTCTGCCTCTTGTGTTCATGGATGTTCCTCATTCACAAATCAGTCTGAATGAACAATATAATTGCACTAATGGGAAGACTAATTTAAAAAAAGTAAGTAAACATCTCACACACTTGGGAATGGGAATAACAAAGTTATAAATAAATGGCGTTACCAACGGAATTATTTTTTCAGTAATGATTAATCAAACAAATTACTGTTTCCCTGTTACAACGCCATTACCATTACTGACAATAAAATGCAGTGTTATTATAATTTATAATATTATAATAATTTTATTTTTCAGTTCATCTGACTGGATGCGCAGCATGCCTGTATTTGAAGAACCGTAAACTCTCGTGTGAAGGCACACGACTAGATGTCGGTTTGTCTTACACACAAGCAAAGAAAGATACAGATCGAGAGAGTTTTTTATTCCTTTGGAATTCTTCAGCTTTTAAGAACTGACGGTTTCTCGGTTGTGGCTAGAAGGGATACAGATCCGACCGGAAACTAACAATGCAATTAGTTGTTCTACCTATTAGATTGTTTTATTAACGTCTACACCTACCCCAACCCTAAACTTAGCCCTTACTATAATACAAAATCAGTAGTATTGTTATACAGTGAGACAAAAATAACGTTAGATTAAGCTGTCTCCCTTCTAGCCTAAAGGAGAAGTCCACTTCCAGAACAACAATTTACAAACAATTTACTCACCCCCTTGTCAACCAAGATTTTCATGTCTTTCTGTCTTCAGTCGTAAAGAAATTATGGTTTATGAGGAAAGCATTTCAGGATTTTTCTTCATATAATGGACTTCATTGGTGCCCCGATTTTGAACTTCCAAAATGTAGTTTAAATGCAGCTTCAAAGGGCTCTAAATGATCCCAGCCGAGGAAGAAGGGTCTTATCTAGCTAAACGATCTGTCATTTTTTTCGAAAATTTTATTTTTTTATACTTTTTAAGCACAAAAGCTTGTGTAGCACAGGCTCTGGGATGCGCATTCACGACACTACGAATTAGTAAGAATGAATGAGTCATCTCTGGGAGTGATTCATTCGGTTGCGTATGCACAACATCCTATTAGGTTCTGTACTGGAATTAGTTCACCTGTTTCGAGTCTTCAGGTTTTTCGAGTCATTCATTTATCTTATGGGGCTGTCACTTGATGAGCAAACGGCTCAAACCCGAAAACTTGTCAGATAAGACGTGAGGTAATCATAGACTAAAGACCCAGGTAAACAATGAATTAATCTTTTCTGTTTCTTACAGCATTATAGTTTTGTCTTGTTTATAGTGTGATCAACGTTTGTGTAAGCAGAAGATGTGTTAGGGAAGTAACATGTACCATTTTAATGATATTTCGCTAAAATGAACAAAATGACTTGAAAAAAGATTTGTTCATTTGAGTCGGTAAAATTATCCAAATTTCTCATCACTACTACTAATCATGTGTAAGTTCATCTTATTTTCTCCTACAACTTGAGAGGAGGACATCGTTGTACCTTTTTGTTTGTAAACAGTGTTTACAAAATTACTTGCACTTTCTTTGCGCGTTTGCTTTGTAAACACTGGGTCTGTAGTTCCGGCTACGTTCTGTGTGACCTTTTTTCAATAATAGGTAGCGTCGTGAACACGCATCCCAGAGCCTGTGCTGCATAAGCTTTTGTGCTTAAAAAGTATACAAATTTTCATTTTCCAAAAAAAATGTGTTTGTTTCGTTAGATAAGACCTTTCTTCCTCAGCTGGGATCATTTAGAGCCCTTTAAAGCTGCATTTAAAATACATTTTGGAAGTCCAAATTTGGGGCACCAGTCAAGTCCATTACATGGAGAAATATCCTGAAATGCTTTCCTCAAAAACCATAATTTCTTCATGACTGAGTAACGGGTGAGTAAATTATTTGTGAATTGTTGTTCGGGAAGTGGAGTTCTCCTTTAACCGGTTTCTCCTGTAGTAGGCAGAACTAATACACAAAAGGCAGTCTCATTGGCTTGCGCTCACCTATTATCGTCCCTGTTTTGATTTCAGCAAATCAATTTGAGCCAACGTAAAAAATGTGATTAATATTCATGAACCTCATTAATCCTTGGTGCGTTGTATATTTTTATTTGTAGTAGAATTTGTTTTATCTAATCAGTATTATTTTTTATAATGGTGTAACTCAGTTACTATTTGTGAGAAGTAACTATAACTAATTACTTTTTAAAAAAAAAAAAACATACCCAACACTGCATGCTTATATATCACGACTCACGTCAAATCAAATTCAAACTTCAAATGGCCTGAAAACTTGATCTGTGGGTTTTTAGTAAGCAATCAGCTTGTTAAAATTACATTCAATAAAAAAAATTATTTATAAATAAAAAATTGTAAAAATGTGAGGGCTTTGCCAAATGTTTTATTTAAGTGATGCTTTTATTTATATTGCAAGACCAAGAATTTCAAAAATCTACCGTTCGTGATGAATGATTTTTCATGTGTGTATGGTGTTTACAGTGAACATAACTGTGGCTCTTGAGTTCTCAGGCTCCAGCATCGACTCATTAGGACCTGTGAGCTCAGCTGCGTACTCTTAGAAATATCATGTGGGAAATTTTAAACACAGACACAACAGGACATTTTTCATTCATTTTGTTTTCATTGTCTTTATTTAGTATGGTTTGCCATCATCACAAAATATTTATATCTGTGTAATAATTTCACAACAAATCCTTTCCGTCGCATATGTGTTTAGGTGAGAAATTGCTGAAATAAGTTCCTGTATGCTTTTTAAATAAGACATCAGGGGTTTGAAATGACTTATGGTTGTCTACAGACAAAACAATCAAATTATCCATTCACACAATTACATGTATCATATATCACAACAATCTGGAATAGTTTCCGTAAAGGGAAGTAATTACAAAGCTGTGTTATCCAAAATGACATAGCATTAGTGTTCTGGACATGTGTTTCATATCGAAAAGCATCATGACGTTTCTCTGGAGAAACAGTGTTTGCTTACAAGTCAAGTAGTCAAGGTTTCTGAAGCACAAATCAAACTTGTGCATACTATTTATAATATGTCACATGTTGTTTCCTCCAAATCCTCAGCTCCTCTCAGACTGAACGCTGGTTGACGGGTCCAGATGTTCCATCTGAAAATGTGCAACAGACTTTCATAAACAAAAATATTTGACTTGCTACCAAGCAAACAAATATATTGACATGAATCAGGCCGTATTAAATCGTTCTTGTACTCATACAAAGTAAACATGCCATCCAATTTACACTTTACAGCTGACAATAAATACTGCTGCCATGACTGTTAAAAGACCTCGGCAAAACTTCAGGAAATTGTTTTGGTGGTTTGTTAATGGGAATCTATGAGTGGTGAGTCAATATTCTGCGTCAATACACTGATGAGATTTAAGGCTGTTAGTGTGTTGAATCAAAATACATGCCGGAAAAATGAGTGTACAACATTTTTGGGGAACATCTAAAACATTTTCTTTTTATAAATTGTTGTATACATTTATAGCTGAGCAAACAAAATTCAAACATGCTTGGGTAAAATGTCCACTCTTTCTCATGTACATCTTTTAAGTCATAAATAACTTGTGAATGAACTGATTCAGATGTTGCTTAGTTATACTAATAAGCATACTCAATTCTCAATTTATGTATTTAGTTATGCCCAGTATTAAGGAAAGTTACTTTTAAAAGTAATGCATTAAAATATTATGTCACTTCATTAAAAAAGTAACCAATTGTGTTACCTTTAATGGAAAGTAATCTATTACGTTACATTTGTGTTACTTTTTGTTACCTGAGCTGGGCTTGCTTGTTAATTTTTAACAAAAAAAAAAAAAAAAAAAAACTTGTATTTTTGGCAACTGTACAGGCCCTCTCACACCAAAAGTGAAATTAATAAGCATCATGCTGAAGGAAGTGCAGCTGAACCTCAGGAGAGATGTCAGTGAAAAAATGGGAAATAAAGTAACTGGCGTTACTTATTTGAATAAGTAACTCAGATATTTTCTTGTAAATTTAAAAGTAGTGTGTTACTTTACTAGTTATTTGAAAAAGTAATCTGATTGCACAACTTGTATTACTTGTAAAGCATTATCCCCAACATTGGTCATGTCCCGTATATACCTATGAGGCGTCAGTGAATAAATTGGGTATCAAATTAACTGGTGTTACTTATTTGAGAAAGTAACTCAGATATTTTCTTGTCAATTTAAAAGTAGTGTGTTACTTTACTAGTTACTTGAAAAAGTAATGTGATTGTGCAACTTGTGTTTCTTGTAATCTGTTACCCTCAACATTGGCCCTGTCCCATATAACCTATGAGGTGTCAGTGAATACATTGGAAAACACAGTAATTAGCATTACTTATCTGAAAAAGTAACTTAGATATATCTTCTAAATTTAAAAGTGATGTGTTACTTTACTAGTTGTTTAAAAAAGTAGTATGATTACATAACTTGTGTTACTTGTAATGGGTTACCCCCAAAATTAGTCATGTCCCACATAACCTATGAGGAGTCAGTGAATATATTGGAAAACAAAGTACAGTAACAAGCGTTACCTATTTGGAAAAGTAACTCAGATATTTTCTTGTAAACTTAGAAGTAATGCGTTACTTTACTAGTTACTTAAAAAGTAATCTACTTAAAAATTACATAACTTGTGTTACTTGTAATGTGTTACCCCCAACACTGGACATGTCCTATATAACCTATAAGGCATCAGCGAATAAATTGGAAAAAAAAAAAAAAGTAACTGGTGTTACTTATTTAAAAAAGTAACTCAGTTATTTGTAAATTTTAAAGTAATGTGTTACTTTACTAGTTACTTAAAAAACTAATATGATTACCTAACTTGTGTTACTTGTAATGCATCACCCCCAACATTGCTTATGTCTCACATAACCTACGAGGCGTCAGTGAATAAATTGGGAGACAAAGTAACTGGCGTTACTTATTTGAAAAAGCAACTCAGATATTTTCTTGTTAATTTAAAAGTAATGCGTTACTATACTAGTTACGTGAAAAAGTCATCTGATTACGTAACTTGTGTTACTTGTAATGCGATTGGTCATGTCCCATATAACCTATGAGGCGTCAGTGAATAAATTGGGAAACAAAGTAACTGGTGTTACTTATTTGAGAAAGTAACTCAGATTTTTTCTTTTAAATTTAAAAGTAATGTGGTACTTTATTAGTTACTTGAAAAATTAATCTGATTATGTAACTTGTATTACCTGTAATGCGTTACCCTCAACATTGGTAATGTCCCACATAACCTATGAGGCATCAGTGAATAAATTGGGAAACAAGTAACTGGCGTTACTTATTTGAAAAAGCAACTCAGATATTTTCTTGTTAATTTAAAAGTAATGCGTTACTATACTAGTTACTTAAAAAAGTAATCTGATTACGTAACTTGTGTTACTTGTAATGCGTTACCCCCAACATTGGTCATGTCCCACATAACCTATGAGGTGTCAGTGAATAAATTCGGAAACAAAGTAACTGGCGTTACTTATTTGATAAAGTAACTTATTGTCTTGTAAATTAGTTAAGGTACTTGAAAAAGTAATCTGATTGTGTAACTTGTGTTACTTGTAATGCGTTACTCCCAACACTGGTCATGTCCCACATAACCTATGACCGAAATGTTTACAAACCATGACTATTATTATCCCCTAAATGGTGATTCTTTGCTTTTATTGTCTTGATTTCTTCAGAGGTGGAGAAGGACTTGGCCAAACTGGCAGAGCAAGGGAAGCTGAACCGAAGTCCAAACAGCCCTCATAGGAGTTTGCTTTTAACCCCCCTCTTCCACACCACTAACACTCTGCCTGTGCTCGGACAGACGTCCAGACCACAGTCTCCCAGCAGCCTTTCCACAAAGACCACAGGCCTGCCACTTCACAACACTAAACCCACAAGCCTAGTCATGGGCCGGACATCTCCCAGCAACCCCAGCAGCCGTGCCCAGACCCCTAGTGGAGCACGGACGCCCAGCAGACCTTTGACCCCTAATAGCCTCATGATGCACTCGTTGACTGGCGGAAGCCTTGGGAACAAAGAACGTGTGTATGGGCGCTCGAGAAGCAGACCTGTCACACCAACGGGACAGATAACCAGACCGATCCTCACACCGCCAGGCCTGAGCACTACAGATTTATATGGAGGTCTATGGAGCACACTGACAGAGGTACACACACACACAAAATCACATATACACAACGTTATTAAATATTACATACTTTTAATAGCACTGTCAAACAATTAATCACGATTATTCGCCTCCAAAATAAATGTTTGTTTATATTCATTACGTGTATATATATATATATATATATATATATATACACGTGTATGTATATATTTAAGAAAAATGTTTTATATGTTTTAATATATATATTGTGTATGTGTATTTATATATACATAATAAATATACACAGTACACACATGTATATTATGTTAACACAAACTTTTATTTTGGATACAATTAATTGTGATCAATCGTTTGATGGGCCAAATATTTAATTATTAATTTTAAAATATTTATTGATTTATTTATTGAAAAAAAGTCTCTTATGCTAACCAAGGTTGTATCTGTTCAATCAAAATAAATAAATAAATAAATACAAATATTATTACAACTTAAAGACCTTTAATATTATATAAAATGTGTACTGTATATAAATAAAATTATTATAAAATGTAATTTATGTATGCCTCTACTATTTCTGTTTCTGTTATCAATATTGACAATGACTGCGCTGCTTAATGAAGTGGGGAAATGACGATACAGTGTCTTTTTCAAGATGTTTTAAGTCTGAAGAACAGTGTTTATATAAATTAGAAATTTTTAGCTGCGTTATAAATGTTTTTACTGTCACTTTTGATCGATTTAAAGCATATTTACTGAATTAAAAAATAAGAATTTCTTTCAAAACTACAACAACAAAATCACATGATCATTATACATCACAAATTATATATTTAACACCAAGCTTTTTTATTTTTAAATATAAAAAAAAAAAAAAAAAAAAAACTGTTCCCACTAAATCTAAAGGGAAATATTATTGGACAGCTGAATAATTACAATTACTAACCTCCACATTAAAATAATGTGGAGGTTAGTAAATAAGCAGTACAATGTTTTGGACTCTTTGCAAAAAGTGTTCTGCATGTTTTTATGTGCCAAATATTCAAATTTGGTCGTAAAAAGCCTTTAATCTACAACAAACCTCTTAGCGCTTGGAAACTAAGATTTCATTTTATATAGGCCTTGAGAAAAATTAAAGCCCACATTTGGTAACCCCGTAAACCTCAAGGTCAGTGGGTTTAGAATCACACACACTCACTGTTATTGTACTGGTTAGTTTGTAAAAGCTGTAGACTGTCTAATATTCTATTGTCCACATCTGACTATGGGCTATTCATCCCATGCTCCATTGAGATTAAGCAATATAATATAAAAGGATCCACGGGAAACTAAAGAACAGATTTACACATGACTACCCTTGGTATGAAAAAAGAAAGGAGTCTGGCGTTTCTGGGTTTCCGCTCTCTTTCTCTTTTATTTTTTGGTATTAGGGCTTGTTAATAAATCGAAAGCTCCTTTTGAAATATTAAATAGCCACAAACAGGAATCGTATTGTTAGCTCGTATTCTTATGACTGATGAGATTATGAAAACATAAATGCCCTGAGCATGCTCTGATTCCACCCACCTGGTCCCACAGCTGTTATAGTACTTCAGCTCCTGAATAAGAAAAAGAAATATGCACCTGTACATCTCATTCAGTTCAGAATGGGATCTACAGGAAGAGATCAGATGATTTGTCCTGCTTTTCTGTTTTCATATAAACGATTTAGCACTGAAACGCAGCGTAGATGTATGAACGCTTCCTGTCTGGCCCGTACCAGCGATACCTTTAACGCTGAAAAATAAGAACACATAAAAGTCTTTAGAAGCGAACAGGGGGCAATTTATTTATTAGAGGTTCGCTCAGAGGATTCGACCCAGAGGTGTACTTATTTCAAAGGAAAATAAAAACATCTGTAGAACGAATGGGCCTGACATGCACATTCACCAGCTCTCTATGTCTTGGGTTTCCAGTTCACAGGGGATTTTGTTGCTTTTCAAATCACCACCTTTCTGCACAGGCCACAGCAGTTTTTACTAATACAACATTATACTTCCTAAATATTCTAGCAAATTATGTCCTTTAAAGGAATAGTTGACCTAGAAATGAAAACTGCCACATGATTTACTTACCCTCAAGCCATCCTAGGTGAATATGCCATCCTGGCTCTTCCAAGCTTTATAATGGCAGTGAATGGCTGTTGAGATTTTGAAGCAAAATAAAGTGCATCCATCCATTATAAAGTATACTCCACGCGGCTCTGGAGAGTTACTAAATGCTTTCTAAAGTGAAGTAGTGCCTTTTTCTAAGAAAACTATCCATATTTAAAACTGTCTCTGGTCTCAAATTAGAAGTACAAAACAAGGATTTGTAAAGAAAATGTTGGAGAATTTCGATATAAGCCAAGAGGAGACTGGTTTTGCTTTGCTGTAAACAAAATTTGTTTTTTGCGAGACTAGCATATTCTCACCAGAACTTACGCTATGCCTATGTCATCAGCTGGAACTCCACTCTCTTGTAAACGTTCCTACGGCAGTTAGTGGAAGCTAGAGATTACAGTTTATAAAGTTTTAAATATAGATATTTTTCTCACAGAAATACATCAATTTACTTCAGATGGCCTTTATTAATCTCCCAAAGCCATTTGGAGTACTTTTAATCATGGATGGATGCACTTTTTTGGGCTTCAAAATCTCAACGCCCATTCACTGCCATTATAAAGCTTGGAAGAGCCAGGGCAATTTTTAATATGACTCCAACTGTATTCGTCTGAAAGAAGAAAGTCATATACACCTAGGATGGCTTGAGTTTGAGTAAATCATGGAGTAATTTTCATTTTGGGGTGAAATGGCCCTTTAAGAACTCTTGAACTCAAAACTGGAGTTTTGTGGTATTTAGTTGTCAGCTTTAAGGGTATAAATATGCAAAGGCTATAAATATGCAAAACTGGTTTTAGCTGGTTCAAGATGGTCTCCCAGCCTTGCCAAAGTAAAGTTAAGCTGGACAGCTAGCTGATTTCCCAAAGTCACCATCTAAAAAGTACCCACACCCCTGCCAAAAGACCAGTCTGACCACATAGGGGGACCAGCAGACTAGCTTAGGGTAGTTTAAAATGTTCTTTTCGGTGAGGTTGAGCAGGGCCCTAAAAGCATTTGGACACTTTTGGACAATTAAAATAAGATTACAAATGAATTAATTTAATTGAATTATACAAACTATCCAACCAAGCTGTCATTGTTATGATTTATGTCTTTGTTCCCATCATATGTGTTACCAGGATGAGTTTTACCAGCAGTTGCAGGCGGTCAGGAAGCCTTGGCGCATCCCTAGCGACACAGAGAGTGACTGTCTGGAACCACCTGAGCAGGACAAGTGTGAGTATTACAGCTTTGACCCTGTCCCATACACTGACTAGATCATGACATAAAGTTTAAAGGAGCAAATTCACTAAAACACTTTTAATCTAAATCTTAATCTTTTAGGGTGTGTTCACACTTGTAGTTCGGTTCGAGACCAATCTTTTCAGTGGTCTTGGTCCACTTGTTTGGTGCGTACCAGGGTTTGAATAGCACCATTCACACTTACTCAAATGAATTGCACTAACAGAACATTCACACCAGAGTTCGTTTTAATCAAACCAAACATGACAAATGTGAACACACATTTAATCTATAATTATAAATATACCAAAAAAAGCAACTGCCATTCTTTTCAGCCCAAACACACATCCTTTTAATACAAATCTGACTATTGTGGGCATTTGTGCTATTACCTGATTTGCATAAAGGTCCATTCACAGCAAAACCGATAACTGTAATGAAATCTGTATTGACATCCACATCACACGCAATAGCGTTATGTTTATTATAAGCATATGCTGCAGTATTATTGTCTGCTTCTAAAATGCTCAACCTCTTCAAGGGTATAGTTCGCCCAAAAATTTAAATTATCCCATGATTTACTCACCCTCAAGCCGTCCTAGGTGTATATGACTTTCTTCTTTCAGATGAATACAATCAGAGATATATTAAAAAATGTCCTGGTTCCTCTAAGCTTTATAATGTCAGTGAATGGGTGTTGAGATTTTGAAATCCAATAAAGTGCATCCACCCATCATGAAAAGTACTCCACACAGCTCTAGGGGGTTAATAAAGGCCTTTTGAATCAAATCGATTCAATTGTGTAAGAAAAACAATCCATATTTAAAACTTTATAAACCATAATCTCTAGCTTCCACTAACTGTCGTACGCACATTCATGAGAAAGTGGCGTTTTAGCAGATGATGTAGGATGTAGGCGTAGCGTAAGATCTGGTGAGAATATGCTAGTCTCGCAAGAACTCAGTATTGTTTACAGCAAAGAAAAAAGAGTCTCCTGTTGGCTAATATCAAAATCCTCCGATATTATTCCCTAACAAATACTTCTAATTCATGACCAGTGTTTTGTTTTTCTCTCTCCTCTGCGCTTCCGCATTCGCATAAAGTTTTAAATATAGATATTGTTCTTACACAAACACATCGATTCCTTTCAGAAGGCCTTTATTAATCCCCTGGAACCATGTGGAGTACTTTTTATGATGGATGGATGCACTTTATTGGACTTCAAAATCTCAACACCCATTCACTGCTATTATAACGCTTGAAAGAGCCAGGACATTTTTTAATATAACTCCAATTGTATTCTTCTGAAAGAAGAAAGTCATATACACCTAGGATGGCTTAAGAGTGAGTAAATCATGGGGTAATTAAAATTTTTGGGTGAACTATACCTTTAAGTGTACTATTTCATATTCAGCATAAAAAAACAACTTTGGAGGTGGTATATTATTATTTTTATCAGTGTAAAAAAACCTTTTACAGCTACAAATGATACACAGATTAAATTAAATGGTAATATATTGGGAATATAATTCTACAGTGCCATTTATGAATTGGCAAGTCTGAGATTCTGTAGAGGCCTATTAATGACGATATCTGAGCTCTCGTCCCTTGGAAATAAATGAGTCGGGTCGAGGGAACCACTTCCAAGCGGCACTTTTACAGCTTCCCTTAGTCTGTGCATACGCAAGACTGCTGCATGTGTGGCTTGGAGGTTGAACAACATTGGACACTTTAATATGTTGATATGGTCTCATGAACATATCTTAGATCTCCATTCCAGTGGATGTCTGAAAGATTTAAGCATGCTTGGAGTCATAAGAGGATTATTATTTGTCCAAATCACGGTCCGTCATCGCTAATAAATACCACTGGCCTCATTTTTCACTCTTTGAACGTGACATGGCCAGAATCTCAGTGTCCCTCATGAGCCGTTAGTCTGTTAATGACCTCAATATTGTAGTGTATCAAAGCTCTAGCCCTGAGAGAGTGTCTTTGAGTTCAATGATTATGCAAGAATAATTGTGATTTTTATCAGGACAAAGACAATTGTCTGTGATGAAGTGCTTTTTTCATAATAACAAAATGCTAAGTTCTGAGAAAATGTTAATGTGGATTCTATGTATATCTTTTCAGTGAACTCAGAAGCTCTTTTGGACAAATATTTGCTATAGATCTGGTATAATATTTCTTTGGTAAACAAATGATTTCGACATATGTTTGGAACGCACTATCGCACGGCCAAAGATTTCTAGACAAGCAAAACATTATACAAACAATCCAAGCTCTGCTATCAAATGAAATGTAACTACACATGACAGGCTCCATTTTGCCAAAAACATATCTTGCGTAAAATAAGTATATTTTGCTAACAGTCTCTACAGGCACGCTTGCTGGAACTGTCATGCCAGCCCAGTTATTTAAAGGAACATGAAGCACAGTCTGTTAGTGAGAACGCCTGGCACTGCCAACTGCAGGACGTGACAAAATGCCATTTGGCATTTAGAACATTTGCTGATTGGCTGCCACAGTGACTGTTGATGCTGTCTGTTGGAGTTTAGCCTGTGCCAACACAGGTTTCTGAATAGGCATCAAGTGCATGGCAAAGAACAAAATCCATAACAATTTCCTGTTATTGCAGAAACGCCCACAATGGGGTAACCACTAACCCTTACAACATTTCAGTCACTGCTTCATTCATTTTGAATTTAATGCCTTTCGACTCGTTTTCCTAATGAGAACTGATAACTCTGGCTTATGATCAGTAGAGAAGTTTGATTCTCAAATTTAATATTTTAGTAGTTTGATGTCAGTAGTAAAATGTTTATATATTTTACTCTGACTGATTGACAGGACCACACAGAATCTCTGTGTAGAAATCCACAGAACTGGAAGACCGGTTATCCACAACCTCCACCATTTGTGTACTCATTTATTTGATAATGTGTTTAGCTGCCAATACTAGTATGGTAAGCGTAGATCCATGTGCAAATCTGTTCTGCAGTATGGTGCAGATTTCCTGTCAAAATCAATGCAAAAATGACCACAAATTTAATTTGGCATTTTTGTTTTTTAGCTCACCCTACCATTTGAAAGTCTGGGATCAGTAAGATTTTATTTTATTTTATTTTATTTTATTTTATTTTATTTTATTTTATTTTATTTTATTTTATTTTATTTTATTTATTTTATTTATTTTATTTTATTTTATTTTATTTTATTTTATTTTTTTTTTTTGTGCTAATGCTTTAGCTGCCAATACTGGTATGGTGAGCACAGCTCCATTTTAATAAATTGTACCATGCTTAAATCCGTTCTGCATTATGGTGCAGATTTCCTGACAAAATCAATGAAAAATTACCAAAAATTTAATTTGGAAATTTTGTTTTAGCTCACCCTACCATTTAAAAGTTTGGGATCTGTAATATTTTATTTTATTTTATTTTATTTTATTTTATTTTATTTTATTTTATTTTATTTTATTTTATTTTATTTTATTTTATTTTATTTTATTTACCATTGATAAAGTTTGGGATCTGTAATATTTTATTTTATTTTATTTTACCCTACCATTTAAAAGTTTTATTTTATTTTATTTTATTTTATTTTATTTTATTTTAATTTATTTTATTTTGTGATAAAGTTTTTAGCTGCCAATACTGATATGGTAAGCACAGCTCCATTTTAATAAATTGTACCATGCTTAAATCCGTTCTTCAGTATGGTGCAGATTCCTGCCAAAATCAATGAAAAATGACCACAAATTTAGCTCACCCAAATTTAAAAGCCATTTTAAAGTTTGGGATTTATTTTAATTTATTTTATTTTATTTTATGCTTATATCCATTTTTTAGTATGGTGCAGATTCCTGCCAAAATCAATGAAAAATGACCACAAATTTGATTTGGAAATTTTGTTTTAGCTCACCCAAATTTTAAAAGTTATATTTTAGTAATATTAGTAATATTTTATTTTATTTTATTTATTTATTTTTATTTTATTTTATTTTGTGAGAAAGTTTTTAGCTGCCAATACTAGTATGGTAAGCGCTTCTCCATTTTAATACATTGTACCATGCTTAAATCCGTTCTGCAGTATGGTGCAGATTCCTGCCAAAATGACCACAAATTTAATTTGGAAATTTTGTTTTAACTCACCCTATCATGTAAAAGTTTGGGATCAGTAACATTTTATTTTATTTTATTTTATATTTAATTAAATTAATCACAGAACCCTGATAAAATGTGTTACAGTTTGCACAAAAATATTAAGCAGCACAACTGTTTTCTAGTAAGAAATGTTTATTGAGCACCAAATCAGCATAATCGAATGATTTCTTGAAGGATCATGTGACACTGAAGACTGGACTAATGACGCTGAAAATTCAACTTTGCTGGAATAAATTACATTATATATTATAATACAATACAGCTGATTTGTAATAATATTTCACATTATTATAGTTTTAACTGTATTAAACAGCTTTGGTGAGCATAAAAGACTTCTTTCTAAAACATTAAAAAATCTTGGCGGCCTCAGACTTTCGTCTCATTGCGTTATATTGAATTATATGTTTCAAAATTCTCAGCATGAAACCATTTACAAGCTTTTCTTCTGTATTTTGTCTCTTTTCAGGTAATCCAAGTGGAGTGAGGGATGCCAGCAAGAGATCGGTGTTCTCAGGTAAACATTCCAACACGTCAGTCCATCATGCTCACAGACGGCCAACTAATTGCCTGTGAAAGAATGTCATGAATCTTAGCCTCTGAAAAAAGTCTGACAGAAGTTTTGGGTCGTAGTCTTGCCGTATAAATTCTCCTAAGAAGCAAAAGAGAATTAGAGACATTGAGTTAAATTGTGGAAACTAGTGATGAACTTGTGACAGCATTCAGCGTTCCTTTACGTTAAAATCATCAAAATTACAATAAGTGACGCAGGCCTCATTTACTGACATAGTTATATAGCACCCACAATGCACTGTGAGATCACTTTTATAACAGTCTGAGACTACATGAGGTACCAGTGTTTCGGAAAGAGGCCGTCCGATGTTCGTTTCTGTTGACTTAGGTGGGTGCCACTCGAGCATGTGGCAGCTGAGAGTCACGGTAATGACGAAAGTGTCTCCTCTGTGGTTTGACTTCGTGTGCCCAGCCGAGGTTTTACAGTTGAAGAGGGCAGACAAGCCTGTATAGTCACATGCAGCCAGCAAGCTTTGTGGTGAAACTGGGCTAACCGACCCAAAGCTGGGTGCCGATTCCTCTGACCTCATCCGTACACACGCCTGCGAATGTGCAGCGTGACATGGATCGGCTCATTTTTCCATTCTCACATTTATCGTTGACATGTTCAAATATTAGAGGCTGTTTTTATGGTAATTACTGAGGTTGTTATGATTATTAGTGGTCATGTGGAGCTGACGTCTTTCTCCAGGCAACTGATGTTTTCGTCTTCGCTTTTTCTACAGGCTTGTAACGGTGCGTACGGCGGACACAGAGCCAATCAAACATTTATGCAATTTAAAGGGGCATTTGAATATTGCGAGTCAACAAGAGACACTTATTTTTTTAATTTTGACCAGAAGAAAGATTGTGTACTTTTTTTCCACAGAGGCCAATATTTCTTAGAAATAAAAATGTTACAATTCTAGAATGTAATGTGTTTATCAGAAAAAGATAAGCCTGCACTTGAACTTTTTTTGTCTGTCAGCATGCTTAGTTGTCTGTTCATAAAAGTATTTATTGCTGCCTTGCATTAATTAAACACAATTTATCACATGATGTGCCAAATCAAAGGGATTTTTGATAATTCTTTTCAATAACAATCAACAAAAGTGGACGTTTTATGGCATTAGCAGTGAATATGAATGTTAGAAATGTATGTATAATGTTGGACATGCACAGCACTGCCCCTGCTGACCTCAGCATGACACTCTCTCATTCCCAACAGCATTGTGTGTCTACAACTGGAGACGACACATTTCTATAGAACTTACTTTGACTTTTATACCCACAGAAATATATGTAGCCTGTTACACCTGTTATATCCTTGTATAATGCCAAATAAAAAGATTTGTAGAACAGTGGATTTGTCTGTATTTGTAAAGGTTTTCATGTTTGTCCCCGATTGGCCAATCCAACACTCTCCATGCAACTTTTCTCTTTACGAGACGTTAACTGTTAGCCTGCAGATTTAGATTTAAAATATTAGATTTAAAATTTATAAACATCATTTAACCTACTGCAAAATATGAATATATATATGTAGTTGAAATCAAAAGTTTACATTCCCTTTCAGAATCATTACAAGTGTTAATTAACCAAAAAAAGAGGCATCGAACAAAATGCATGTTATTGTTTACTGACTTGATTAAGATATTTCATATAAAAGATGTTTACATATAGTGCACAAGAGAAAAAAGGAGTTGAATTTATGAAAATGACCTGGTTCAAAAGTTTACATACACTTGATTCTTAAAGGAGAAGTCCACTTCCAGAACAACACTTTACAAATAATTTACTCACCCCCTTGTCATCCAAGATGTTCATGTCTTTCTTTCTTTAGTCGTAAAGAAATTATGGTTTTTGAGGTAAACATTTCAGGATTTTTCAATTGTGCCCCCGATTATGAACTTCCAAAATGTAGTTTAAATGCAGCTTCAAAAGGCTCTAAACGATCCCAGCCGAGGAAGAAGGGTCTTATCTAGCAAAACGAAAATAAAAAAAATAAAAATTTGTATACTTTTTAAGCACAAAAGCTCACGTAGCACAGGCTCTAGGATGCGCATTCTTGAATGATTCTTTCATTTTGAACGGATCTTTAATGTGACTCGGGAAGAACAAGTCGTCTCGGGGGAGTGACTCAGTCGTTCAGTCACGCATGTGCAACATTTGTTCATTTTGCTTTGAAAACTTTTGGAACTTGAAGATCAGTTTAAATTTAACTCATTTTGTCTTCTGGGAAATATGTAACTTATTGTCTGTAGATTCTGAAGGGCAGTACTAAATGAAAAATATGATATTTAGGCAAAATAAGAAAAATGTACACATTTTCATTCTGTTCAAAAGTTTTCACCCCCAACTCTTAGTGCATGGTTTATACCTTCTGGAACATCAGTGAGTGTTTGAACCTTCTGTAATAGTTGCATATGAGTCCCTCAGTTGTCCTCAGTGTGAAAAGATGGATCTCAGAATCATACAGTCATTGTTAGAAAGGGTTCAAATACACAAAAATGCTGGAAAACTAAAGAATTTGTGAATTTTTAAGAACTGCAGGTAGTTTAACTGTTCAGGACAAACAAGGAACGCATAAAAAACTATCACTAAACAAAAAACACAGCTGTGGATCATTCAGACAAGAACACAGACTTTTGAACTGGGTCATTTTTATAAATTCAACTACTATTTTCTCTCGTGGACTATATGTAAACATCTTTCATGTGAAATATCTTATTCAGGTCAGTACAAATAAACAACAACATGCATTTTGTATGATCCCTCTTATTTTGGTAAAATAATTAACATTTTTAATGATTCCAAAAGAGGGGTGTAAACTTTTGACCTCAACTGTATAGAAATATTTACGTAAGAGTGTAGGGATACTGACTTGAATCTGACCTCATGGGAGTGGGGGTGTTTCTTAGCTGCAATTTGCTTCTTTTAAGTCTCAGATTGGTGATTTCTATGCAGGAATTCCACTGTTAAACATAAATATTTTAAAAAATAAGAACCGTGGCATATAGCATCTATTAACTACCTCGTAGCTCAGGCCTGTCTTTACATTTTTCAAGGTTATCTTTACTAAAAATGTCTCTGCCCCTACTAAGAAAATGGATGTGGTTTTTACTTCAGAAACATATCATTTAATGTTCATGCATTTATGTCGCATCTTGTTGTGTAACAAGCATGAATAATGTACGTCTAGCAATATAAACTAGAGGTTGATTAGGACTCAGACGTGGATCTTCTATTCATCATTTAGTCAGATGAATTCAGAAATAGACTGAAGCAAATTCACCAAGCAGCAGTTAAACTACTTCACAGAGAGATATGGCAGACTCCATCTGTTTTGTTTCTAGCCATAAATTTGAGTGGAAAAGACCCAGATCTCCTTCAAATCTCATTGGATTTTAACTTAGACCCAACTGTGTTTGAGATGTGACTCGATGGCAACATATTTCAAAACAACTGCACTTGTTTGACAATTACTGTAATCTCTGGAAATCTTTTCCCGCTTATGGTTGATTACACTTCACATTTTCCCCATCAGCATGACAAATGTTGTTTTCAAAGCCGACGCTACTGAGAAATCGCCAGCCCTCACTTTGTGGTTCATGCTTCAAGTGTTTCAAGTTGGTGTCGATGATTGTCATGCCTTCCAGATACTCGGCACTGAGTTAGGTGTTTGTACAATTTGAGTTATA